>NC_143153.1:31630594-31911351 GCF_041381405.1 Jatropha curcas
AAAAAAAAAAAAAAAAGACAGGACAAACTCTCTATGAAAGCACGCCCAAATAGAAACTGATAAAGCCATCATAATTGATTTAAATGAAGTGTATAGCACCCAACAAGATGCAGGATGTTTGATCATGCCAATTCATGGAGTCCAAGAAAAACAATTATATGAGTTATAAATCATTCAACCATTACATTTTGGCAATTTGGCTTTTTCTTAGGAAACTAGCTTCCTGTTGCGATTTTCCTGGCTATAATTCATAAAATATATAGTTCAGGACTATTTAGAAATTTTGTTTTCGATAGGGATTGTATCATTCAGAAGGTTGCCTATGTAATATATTCTGATTCATTCCTGAAGGTTAGCATGCATAGTTTTCCCTCTCCTCTTTTCTCTCCTCTCTTCTTCTCCTTTCCTTCTGCAATTACAGAATTATCCTTTCTTCTGTTGCTAAGAGCATAGGGTAGAGTTTACAATTCTGAAACAGCCTCAAAGTTCTTTGTTTTCCTCACTCTAGCCAACTAATTAAATTTCCTAATCCAACACTCTTTCTTTTGCATTAAATCTTACCTCACAATTCATCAAATGCCTAAGCCTTTCCCACCATAAAAGCATTAGTAGGATGGTTCTTTAACCTGTCCTACATCATCAATGACAGTAAATTTTAAAATCTTCAGTAGTAAAGGATCAGAGAAAAGAAGACTTGATAAAATCTGGATTGATATGAATAGATCTCCATCCTCTTGATCAAACATGTCCCATCAAACAGTCAGAAAACGTCATTTAACAGTTAACACAGTGCTCTCTCTTTTCTAAATGCAATAATTGCCAAATGTGTCAAATGAAAATAAGATTGCATTAAAAAGAATGGAAAACATCAGATTCTCAAAACTAGAAACCAAAATTTTTATCATCAACAACACAATATTACCGTCACTAGCAGCAAAAGATTTTCTATAGCAACAGATGACACAAAAATGTTCTAAAATGACATTTAATTTATCTAGTTTACCAACAAAAAGATTTTTGTCTAGTTATATTCTGTTCAAATTACCTCTTTAGATGCTCGAAAACTTTCCAGCTTATCGCTTACAGTCACCTCTGTCAGTTTTCCAGTTTCCCTGTGATAGAAAATTTCAGTAACATAAAAAAAAATGGATGACTTATGTCAAGTTTCACTCGGTTTGCTTGTTTTCACTGTTCAGCAATGCAGAAGGGTTAGAAAGACACCCACATAGAAGAGGGAAGAGAGAGTGAGAGAGAGAAATCCACTTTAAATTAAAATTGGACAAACAAAAGAACAATGAAGTAATCCCAGAGTCCTTTACACCAAATGTGCAACCAGTTAGCTTACTTTCTGACAAAAATAGCAATCAATGTATTGATGGGACAGTAATTATTTGATGCTCAAATTAAGCATCTCTGGCATACCATTACTATTTATTGGTGAACTGGTTTCCGTGATTACTTATGGAACAATTTTAATAGAAGGATACAATACTAGCAAATGTAATCTTCAGGGATCAACTGTCAGTAAACTTTATTTGCGTTCTTCTCAACATAGAAGTTGATCCTATCAAGCAAAGTGGATAAACTAAACACAGCCAAAGAGAAACAAATGGTCTATACCATTTCCAACCAGTGGAGTGGACAACCGAAAAGGCTTTTGATCACAGGTTCCATTTCAACTTGCCAATGAAATGCTAAACAAGATATGATACAAGGTGGTAGAGATGTAACTGCTAGTAATGCAACTTCAGATTATGTTTCCATTGCATATTACTCAAGTAGATATTTAATAACATGAGATAGAATTCCCTCATGTAATTTTTGTCATAGTGCTTATGAACATCTGAGACAATGATATATATTTTGAGTATTGCTGCTTATTATATATGCCAAACACATCCAATATAACCTACTTTGTACAATCCGGTCATATTAGATTTCTGGTGCAACATTTCCCACTATGACATTACAGATACCAACTAGGAATTTAAACAATAGCCATAAGGTGCCAGCATGAAAATAAACACTTACAAATCCTTTTTCTTGTTTGCACTTCCACCTTCCAAGAAGTAACCAGAAGCTCCATAAATATCCTGCATCTGCACAATTAAAACAAGTGTTCACATCATCTTTGAAAATGTAGTTGCATCAGTAAGTAGTCTAATAAAATGGTAAGATTTAAAGTAGAAAAATTATAAAGCAGCAGTAATCGTAAAGAGAACATGCAAAGTTTAGAGAACCTGGAGTATACCTGCTTATCCAACCAGACAAGATATTGCACAACAGCAGCACCATCACGAATGTGCGCCTTTCTTAATCCATCCAACTCAACTGGGTTCTAAAATAACAAACAATCAATTAATGGATGGAAATTAGTTCTGAGGTAGGTTACTATGAATACATAAAATAAAACAATTTCATTATTTTCCAATTATTGCATAGACCATGCCAAGGCCTTATATGGTTCTTTAGATTTTGTTTATCAGTCATGGTTTCAAGAAAGCAAAATAAATCAGATATCAGCAAGAAACTTCAATAACCTAATAATAAAAATAGTACAATATTCTCCATTAGACATCAAAATTGATATGTATTAGAACTTATCATCATTAAGAAAAAAGTTCTAATAACTACGAATTGGCCTGTCGCCAGGGATTTTAAATAACATCCATTGACATTTCAGTCTATTACTTAATAACCATTTCTGATCATGGCCTTCTAAATGGAATAAATTATAAGATCACATTGTCTTAATTTATGGCTAGATAACTTCGTTAGAATAAAGATATCCTGTGCATATGCTACCTTTAAAGCTTTTGCGAGGGCCAAAGGTGACTGCTTCAGGAGCACTTTCTCAGAATTCAACTTTGAATATAAAGCATAGCAGCATGAACCAGGGTCGACCCATATAAGGTCGAATGTATTTCCTTCTGATTCAGATGTACCATTTTCAGTGACATCAGTTGCACTGGAATCCACTTTCATATCTTTTGTGACTTCAGCATCAGTTCCTTTAGATGCAGATGATATTGAGTCGAGCTGATTAGATGCAAGCAAGAGTACATCTGAACTCACTGCAGTGTACTCCCGAACCTCAATTCCATTCTCCACCAAATAAGAGTTTGCCTGCAAAAGACATGAATTAATATACCTAACTATCCATACTGTTAGTTTAGACTAACCAAGGCCAGATGACGGGTACAGTACTAACACTAAAGGAACATGCATTAAAGCATATAAAAAAAAGAGTGTAATGAAAAAAAAAAAGAAAAAAAGAAAATAGGAACATGAAAACAAATATTGGAAAAATAAAATAAGTGTTTCTGATTTTGATGAAGGTAGTGTGAGAACATAGCTAGAATTGAAATATATTACAAATTTTACCTCGCTAGAAACCTTTCTCTTGTCCACATAAAGGAAGGCTGAGTTGGATGTTACTATAGCAAATGCATGAACAACTGGACAGTAGGATACATCATTCCCACGAATATTATACAACCAAGCAACCTGAACAGAAGAATGTAGTGGAACATTGGTAAACAATATCACTATGTCTAAGGAAAGGCCAAAGGCAAGAAAACAAATGCAAACAACACAGCCAGGAACAGCATAAATTTACCTCATCCAGTGTTGTAATGATCATGCCACGAGCCTTCTCATGTTTGAATTTTTCTCTCAGATCCTTCAACTTGTCTGCAACTGAACGACCTGTAAATTCCAATGGATGGACAATGACGGGATTTGATTCTTGTGGGGGTCGATTTTTCCAGACTTCATCTACCAAATTCGTTGTAGTTTGAATCAGCTTCTGCTGTTTATTAGCAAAAGCACCCTCCCATCTTTGTGCAGTGTCTACTGATATACACCATGGATCAATACCAACTGTCGCATGTGCTGCTAGATTCTAACAAAATCAAATTTCAAGGTCTTCTTAATACCAGAATTGCACCAAAATACCGTACAAAATAAACCAAATAATCATGCAAGTAAAACTAAACTAATAAGAAAAGAAATAGCAATATTATCACCAATCTAGCTACGAAGGCATCACTTAAGACCAACTCAAAAAATTATGTGAGCCTGAGAAAGGGACTCAGAAGTACAGCTAAGAATTGATCAAGCTCAAAAATAATGGAAAAAAAGTCAACTCATGAACAGAAAGACCGTAACGAAACCAAAAGCCATAGGTAAAGATTCTTAATAAATTGGAATTTTAGGCCCTAAATGAAAATTGGTCTCACCACTCTGACCTCAGATTACATTCACGAATCCCCAAAGCAGAGTGGATAGACCAATTGAAAAAAAAAAGGACATATTTGTATGAACGCCAGAAGTAGCAGCAAACTTATTATTCATAAAATTTATTCAATTATTTTTGCAGCATTTTACAACATATAAATATTGCTTCACATGGTAACTCACATCAGCCATCCATGTATCCACAGGAGGGTCCTCTCCAATACGCATGAGAGTCCACTGATTGCTAAGTTGTTGCATTGCCTGCAAGAAATAGCGTCCATCGGTCCACAGTCGAGCATCATTCATTGTAATAAGTGCCAAACCTGAATGATATTCAAGCAAAATGCTCAAAAACAACACGCGCTGCATGTAGCTAACATGGAAACACTTCAAATTTTTGAATAATTAAAGTGATGATTTTCATATTCATATATTGTGGAGTAAACGGCAAACACTCTGAGCAACATGCCAAGACGTAAAGTGATGATTAGACAAAGGCAACCTGTATAACTTAGATTGAAATCAAATTACCATCCCAACCTACATGCCTTGGCAGCTTGAAATTGACACAATTAGAAAATATTAGGCCCGAAACTCCAATTGAGCACCGAATAAGATACTGGAAAACTCTTACTCAATGCGACTTGAGCAGAAATGGATGTCACTCAAGTCCAACATTATACTACTCAAGCTTGGTTCAAAGCCCCACTCAAACTTTGAGCTTCAATAAATTAAAATCGAGTCAAATTCAAATGTCCTTCGAGCCTGGATTTGAATTCAGGTAACTGACCAATATGTACCATATCTATTACCAAAACACAGCAGGAAAGATGCCAATCAAGATAATTCGATTAAGGGAAAGAAAAAAAGCTAGAATACTGAAACTACCTGCACTTCCAGTGAATCCAGAAACAAATTCCCGCCTCTTATCCCGTGCAGAAACGTACTCACTCTGCCAAAAAAAAAAAAAAAAAAAAAAAACGATTATATATGGATTATCGTGGCACTCGATAATCATAATCAAAATAAGCGAAGAAAAGAGAGAACCTGATGACAATCCTCAGAGGGAACAACTAAGGCATCGAGAGGCGGAGAGTGAGAAGCCATCAGAGACCTTAAAGAAGCGAGTGTGTCAGCCATGGTTTTTGCTTTGTGATCTCTACCGATCTCCTTTGTAGAAGAGACTGAGGGAGAGCAGATATTTGTGAATTTTATATAAATATCGATGAGTAACCAAGCCTACAACTCTATTCTAGAAATATGGATTGATGAAGTGGTTCTATATGCGTTGAAAAGCGTGAACTCAAGTTTCCTTCAATTTTGATTTTGCGATACGAACCATGTTCTTTCTGAATTTATTCTTATTCTTTCTCCATTTCATGTTGGAAAATGTTTTTTTTTCTAAGATAATTTTTTTTACGGTGAAAAATTGATCACTTTATAAAGTGTAAAATTCTAATTTTAATACTCAAATCTTATTCAAACGTCATCTATACTTTAAGGAGGACAAATCCTAATTGTAGCATCGTTGGATTTGATAATATAGTCGAATTAATATTCATTTAACAAAAATAAATTAATATAACTTAGTAATTATTTTAATTATACGTGTCTTAAATATTATATTTCATAATTTGATATTTCAAAAACATTTAAAGTTTTATTTTTATTGGTTAATTATTTTAAAAATTAATAAAAATATTTTTTATTTGCAATTTCATTTTTAATTGCAATGGAGACTGCAGAGTTGAAGTGGAATTAATAAAAATGTCAAAATAAAGTGAAATTATAAAAACTTGTGAAACTAATAAACAAATGTCAGAATATTTATTTTCATTATAACAAAGTTTCTCTAAGTAAAAAAAAAACAAAATTAGCTTTAAAAAAAGTAAAAATTAAAATTGAATCACAATAAAATTATAGAAGAAAAATCGTATAGAATCATAATATTATTTTATCAAAGAATTTCAAATCATGTACAAATTGAAATTGGGAACAAGCTATGAACAAAAATGAAGCTGTAGTATAAATGGTAATAATAATCATATCTGAAAGAAGAAAGATTACAAACAAATGCAAAAAGGAGACCATAAAGTGTTCGAAGAACTGGTAACAATATCAAGAAGCCTGGGCAAGCCTTTTCACTACTGCAGCCATATATTTGCCCTGATGTTCTGCAAGTGCCAGCTCTAATTCACTTGGCTCTCTTGTGCCATTACCAGCATAAACACCTGCACCGTATGGAGTGCCTCCTCGAATAGAATCCATCTTGAACATACCAGCTCCAAAGGTATATCCAACAGGAACAAATAACATTCCATGGTGGGCCAACTGAGTGATCGCTGTCCATCTGGCCAAAATGAAACAAAAGGAATGGAGGAATTTGAGAAAATTACTAAAAATATACAAGTTTTCAAACAAGCATTTTAATTTGATTTTCATTTTAAAAATCTATGGTAACAGTCCCAAATAATCCTTGTGATTTTACATAGATATTTTCAACTTTCAAGACCCTAAACTTAGTCAATTACCAAGACAAACGGATGCAGGTTCCATAACAGACACTTGCACTTCACAAACACAAACAACACAAATTTGTTGTTTATGACGGTGCTTAGATATATCCATCTTTCTTTATGAAATTTTCCAGTTGACAAGCGAACAAAACAGAACAGAAACAGAGAATTCATATATCCATTAAGGGTCAGTTATTGTTGTATTCTTGATAAGTGAAAACAATGCCCTATCAAACACCAAAGGCTAAATACATTAAATCCCAAACCGGAATCTGTTATTTTCAGACATCTGACAATAAATTAGAAAAATTATATATATATATATATATATATATATATATATATATATATAAAACACAACAATTAGATATATCTCTTCTTTACAAGATTTCAGTTTGGTTAGCTTTCGCCCATTGGTGATATCAAAATGAGGGAATCATACATTTGAGATGCTAACAGTGAGTCATGCAATTGAGATGATTCAAGTAATTGGCTCTCTATAAGGCCACGACGAAAAGTTTTTTTTTGCTTAAATGAATATGATGTCGAGATATCTCAAATGTTTTTGAGGGCGATTGTTTTAAGATTGCTCCCAATTCACTCCTGCTTCTCTTTCTCTCCTTTTTAAGATTGTTATATAGGCCGCATTAATTTTCCACAGTTGGAGAGGATTCAGCGTCAACAATCCCCAACGTAATAAAGGTTGGAATTATAAGAAAAGCTAATACTATGCAACATCTTCAACTCTCGTGCATTTCAAATTTAAATTGCCAGTGAACAACATTTAGAATTCTCAAAAAATTGTAAGTCTGATCAAAGTTTAACATCTACAATCAATCAACCACCATTAATGCCAACAAAAAGCTATATGCCTGTATCACCTTCACTTTACTTGTTATCCCATCTAAAATGTAGAATATAAGAAAAGAGCATCCCATAAACATACGAGCAACTTCAATTAACAGAAAGGATTAGTGTTTAAGAAAATTACCATCCAAACCAACAAACTATAAACCAATTAGTCTATGTTACTCTTTGACCATGAAACGGAATCAACTTCTTCGTTCATGATTCATAAACACTACTCACTCACAGTTTCTTATCACCTTATGTGAACTCCCAAAAAATTATACTGCGAATTTAAAAACAAAATCACTTAAAAGAAAACATTTGAATATTACAGAAGGTTTCTTGGTACTTCATATTAATTAGGACTTCGTACCTCTGTTATAATCAGTAATTTAACTAGGCTTATTCATTTCAAATAAATTAATCGGCTTTCCTTCCAATTCAATTGCTCTGAAATTAATCCAATCGACCAACATTTGTACTAACTAATGCAACAAAATGATTCAGAAATAAATTACTTACGCGGTGGTTTCTTGGCCGCCACCTTGTGTCCCTGTACTGACGAAGAATCCAGCAGGCTTTCCGGCAAGTTTCTGCTCTTGCCACAACTGTCCAGTCGAGTCAAAAAACGACTTCATTTGCGCAGCCATAGAACCATATCTCGTCGGAAACCCAAACAAAACCCCATCTGCAGCCGCCAATTCCGCCGCCGTTATCTCCGGAATCTCAGGGTCCTTCGGCGGCGCCTTCATGTTCTCCAACACGTCATTCGAAAGCGTCTCCGGCACTCGATACAAAATGGCCTCTACTCCATCTACTCCATCCACTCCCTTCTTCATCCTCTTGGCCAACCCCTCCACGTGACCGTACATTGAGTAAAACACAATGAATAGCTTCAATTGCGAGACTGAATCGACTACTGCTGTTTCATTATTTTCGAGATTGTTTTCGAGATTGTTTTCCTCAACAGGGATCGGCGCCTCGCGAATTGGCCGTTGAGGGTCTTCCACGACAGCGGATCGTTTCTTCTTGCTTGGAACACATCCACCTCCTTTCCCCATCAAGAATTACCCAATTCCGAACTAGAATTGGGGATTCCACTGCCGAATATGAGTTTAGCTTTGGATCCGATGCTCGGGAAAAGAAAAATAGTCTTTTTGAGAATTGAGTTAGTGTAAAATACAGGGCTTGACCTCTTGGATTAGGAGTTGAGAACTATTAACGATATGGCACGTGTAAGTGCGGTACAAGAGATTTAAGAAATGACGTCGTATTAGGTGCCTCATTCTTGGAAGACGGATCACTCTCATTGTGTAATTGGGAAGTTCGAAGGTGTCATAGAAGTCAACAGCCTGAAATAGCGCGGTTCCGGCGGTTAAATGACGAAGAAGAACTGGATAGCATGACGGCGACACGACGCTATTTTAGTTGGGCCTGAATTTTGCCTAATAGGCTTAACTTGGGCTAAAGTTGGGCCCGGAATTTTCGTAATTGAGTTAAAATGAGCCTGAATTGGGTTTGAAAATTGGGTTCAATTGGACTTGAAACTTTTCATGGTTTTAATTAGGCCGAGGTATGGCTAAAATTTAGATCTGAAATTTTTATTTTGCCCCAAATTTGCCAAAATGGGCCATTATCCTGAAATTTTCATAACGGGCTCAAAATCAGCCTGAATTAGGCTACATTGGCTGATCCATCTCCTTTGTGTTTTTCAATTTTGTTTTTTTTTGCCCTTTCAACAAAGTCCCTGGTCGAGATCGAATTTGTATTCTCCCTTTCACGGAGAGATTGAGGTCATTTATCATCTCACCTACACCTTGTTGGTTGATCATCAGTTAGATTTAATACTTAGGTCCATGATTTTTACTTCGTTGGAAAATTCAACAGAGAAAATTCTTAATTCACCATATTGGTAAAAACTCTTATAGTCGAGAGGATTTTTTGAATTTGAGATTTCTTGAAAATCAACCAGAACTAGTAGTAGTAATTTTATAATTTTTTAAAATTTGTATTAGAGATCTCAAGGTACTAAAAAAGTTATGAAGAAAAGCGGAGATGAATGAATGAAAGATCACCTAGCTAGTGCTATTGGTGAATTTTATTTTTTATTCTTTAATATTTCTTATTGAAGAATGACATGCAATCTTTCAACTCATTAAAGAACACTCTTTCCTGAAAAAAAAAAAAAAAAAGAAGAACAAATATGAATTTTGAAATGGTTAAAAATTAAGATAATAAAAATAAAAGAATGATATATTTCATGATGAATTGGATAAGTTAAATTAATTCCTGCTATTTTCTTTAATTATAATCTTGGGTCTCATTGAATTAAAGTGATTAAAAGAAAGTAACGAGTGGGTTTAAGTATGCATCTAAAAATCCAATTAATCTTAATTATCAAAAAAAAAAAATATATATATATATATATATATATATATATATATATATCACTAACACTATCATGTACTAAAATGCTTTTTGCCAAAAAGAGTGGGCTCAAAAGTAGGTCTAGAGAAAACAGACTTTTAATTACTTAAAAACCGCACAAAAAGCATTATATTAATCCATAATAATTATTATTAGGGCACAAAATTAATAAAACTAGGTTTAATTAATAAAAAAATATTAGAACTTGTTTTCCTTTTGTAAGACGTACGGTTCGATTGATTAGGTTTGCAATAATGCACATTAAGGCGCTTCCAACCACTCTTATAGCCAACCAAAAAGCTTAATTAGTTAATTAGATATGATTAAGTGATTGATTTTATAGCTTAATTGTGTACCCTTTGAAATGACATATTCCTCCTCAATGGACCACCATTAACATACAGAATTAGGGCAGGTGCCCTACAATACACCACTGTCTTTGGATCTGGGACACCTGATAGAAAACCCTAGAAGGAAAACCCTTTCACTTTAGCGCTACACGTGTCAAAGATTAACAAAATAAATAAATGATTAATTGATTAATTAGTGGTCAGCATGTGCAAAAGCTGATCAGGCAATTAACAGTAAGAAGGAAAGAGAGTATAAAGACAGCTTGGAATTCGTAAAAAGATTATTAAGAAGGAAGTAGAATTAACCAAATGGACATTATAAGGACACATAAACCACTTGTTCACCACCCACGTTTCCTTTTTTTTTTTTTTTTTTTTTTTTTTTTTTTTTTAAATGCTTAAGCATAAAATCTTAGGCATAAGATTAAGGTTTTTCAAAAAAATAATAAAATATTATTACAATTTTTTTTATTCGTAATATCGTACATCATATTATGATATTAATTTGTTTTCCACTCTCATTTTAAAAGTAATTTTTAAAAAATAATAAAATAGAAAAAAGAAATCAACTTGTTAATTGAATTAATCTTTAGAGTGTTTGAATTATTTGATAGTAGATATTTAAAATATTTAATTTTTATGATTAATAAGCGGTTGAATCAATAGAAATAAAATATATTTAATCAAATAAAATTAAAGATTCAAAACCTATAATTATCGTATTATTTTAATTTAAGCATGACACACGTGTATGAAACAGGAGAAAAATATATTTGATATATGATTAATTTAAACTCTATTGATAGAAAACTTAATTGTTGGCAAGATTTGTTGCTTTTAATTGTAGGGAATGATCAAACTTTATGTTTTTAGGGTTATATGTGAGAATTTTTAATTAATTACTTGGTGAAAATGACAAGCTAAGCTTAGGGGAGGTTTTGCATTACCAATGGAAAAGTAGAAAGGCTCTCTTCTCCTTCTTATAAGGATTTTACTTTTAAGTGTTTGACTATTAATCTTTTATTAATTAATAATTCTTTTTAATCCAATAAAATTAGCCACTATGGATGAACTTGAAAGTTGAAACATTTTTATAATTTTAGCCGTTAATTGTTAATTCAATTTCTCGGTTGTCTTTAGCACCTTGAATTTAGAGCTAATAATAATAAATATAATTAGACAATACAATTAAGTCATAATCTACCCACTTAATGGCCTAAATTAAGGCGGAATTCAGGGGTTGCTGAAATCTAAGTTACTAAAAATTAATTTAAATATAGGGTTTATTTTTATTTTTCAAAATAAGGACAAACAAAAAATTAAGAGTGAAGGGTGTATGGAGTTAGTGTATAAGGAGAGGGAAACATGGGAAGATACTGTGTGCATGTGTATATACAAGAGAAACAAAAATTTGGGTGTAGTTAAGAAGACAAGACCTAGCTATATGGGATGACATAGATGAGCACTTGCAATCTAGAGGCACACCACACGTATCCCTATCTTGTACCTTTATAAGTTTTTAGGAATGGACATTGGAGGTCTTATTTGGCCCTACACCATCACTATATGATGCAATTGGGACACAAACATATATAATGGTTAGTACATGATCTTAATAAAGTGAATATGGTCGGTGGGTGGTCTTTAGGTCTCAATTTTTTTGGTTTTACACATCTCAAGTCCGAATCACACTCGATTAATTTGGATTCGTGCTGAATAAGTTCATAAAGGGGAGAAAGTATTTCATTCCGAGTGTTTAAAGTAATTTTCATATTCAGAACTCGAATTCGAGACCTTTGGTTAAAAAAGAATAGAATCTTGCAATCTCATTTCACCTGTCGAGAGTATTTAGATTTCAATTTTAGTATATATAGTTTTTATATTATTACCTATGTACTATAGGCCTATATATATAATCAATCAGGAGATTGGATGAATAGTAATAAATTTTATTCTTTCCCCAATTTTATTTATAAGGTTAAGGATTTGAAAAAAAAAAATATCACCTTTGGGATGAAAGTGAAAATATTTATAAATAGATAATTTATATATAACTATTAATAGATATTTTTTTTCTTGTGCATAAACATGTATATAAGAGATGAGATCTAAGGCCAATAGAATTAAACAACATTTGGGACCACTATACATTCCCTTAAAAGGGATTGAAAATGAAAGATTAGTATTCCATTTCAAAAAATAAAATAAAAATAAAAAAAGTGAAGATTTTGTTGACTATTGTTCATATATATATAAAGATGATATGCATAAGCATTTTGATTTGATTCCACTCTAGAGAGATGTTTGGGGATTTATTAAATGTTAATTAAATTTGTTTTAGTTAATTAGAGAGATTTAACTTTTGATTAGCTTAGCCAGATCAAAAGATGGGAAAAAAAAAATCTAATTATATAATTAGTTTAACAAGTAAATTATAATTAGTTGGAAGATGGGAAACAAGAGTTGCAAGTGTCGGGATAAACATGACACCCCATTAATTTAATCTTTTTTAAGTTTGATTTTTTAAATGCAAAATTAAGAAAAAGAAAAAGCTTAATTAGTGTTATTGAAACTCATAAACAACTCAAAAGCATACAAAGGAATCTCAACCACACCATGCGCATCTTCTTCGATCTCTTTCTCTCTCTCTCTTTCTTTCTTTTTTTCCTTTTCTCTTTTTTCTATTATTAAATAAAAAAACAATGCTTAGGACATAATTAACCTCAAGTTGCCAGCTTATTAGATTCTCTATATCTATATAAACTTTTTAATCTCTCCCATGTTTCATCCTTATCCTTTCTTACCCTTCTTTCTCAATTCTTTAATATAAGTTTAACCCTAGCAAGTAAACAAAATAAAATAATCATACTTACTTATTAATACCCGAAGTCGCTTAACAATCTTTCAGCTTAGCCGACAATCTTTATATGGTTAAGAGTTTAATATACGAAAAAACATTTATGTAAAACCGCAATCATAGAAATGAAATTAATTTCATATCCAAAAAGAATATGAAAATATTCATGGAAAAACTTTGAAAAAGAAAAGAACAAATTTGCTTAGTACTTGCAAAAACAAAAATGTAAACGTGTTTATGACGTCGTTTCTCAGAATTGGAAGATCCTGAATTTTATACTTTCTACATTAAAAATATTCTCTTAATCAAATGTATTCGTGTTTGGATGGTAGCTCAAGATCAGCCTCATGAATTCTTGATTAGGGTGTTAGTAATTTTTTCAAACTCCACCATACGAATTTTTTTTATTCGTGGTTTGCTTTGGAAGGAAAAATAAATTTAGTAGTGATAAATTTTGAGTCAATGGTATTAGAGTTGAATTTACCAATATATATATATATATATATATTATATGACATATTCAAATTAAAATAATAACTTGTAGTAATAATAAATTAGATTAAATAAAGGAAATACAACAGTTAATAACACGAGGTTATCTCTAATTGCTTAAAATATCACGAACTCGAATTAGAATTAGCCCATCTTTCAAGAGAACCTCCATTATCTTAGCATATGAAGGAAGCTATAACAATGTAGTTGTCAAAACTTTATTAGGTCCTAAAAATTTTAATTAATTACTTAATTCTCTCAATTGCTAATACTAGACTAGACGTTAAAAACTTTAAAACCCAATGAATTTACATTCACAATAATCAAACCCAATCAAATCAATTCTTTGTTCATTTGACTATCCTCCACCTATTTATGAATACGTGTCATTCTTTGAAGAGGGTCCATTGGTTGCTAGAAAAACGAAAGTGTCCCACAACAGGGTTATCACCCTATTTGAGCAAAGAGCTAATGCTTCCTCTTCTCCTTCCGTTTCTCGCCTTTGCCCTATTTAGGAACTTGTAATTAATGTTGCAAGGTGAAATGAACCTTAACACTAAAAGCTCAACAACCCCCCACATGGCAGCCTGACCTTTTCTCAAATAGACCTAAGTGAAGGTTGCTAAAGTTTCTACGCATGCAATTTTGAAGCATTTATAGATTATTTCTAGAGATAAGCTTGTGTAAATCAAACAAGGAATAAGTCTTTTCACATTTTTGTGTGCCTCTATCCATCTCTCTCTAATTATCTTTCATCCGTTTTAAGAAAAATGTATGCGCTACACTGTACTTTATCATAGTTTCTTATCAAAAATTTTATTAGCGGTAACGATCAATAATTAAAAGAGTCAAGCATCAATAATTAAATTTCGAATATTTCGATTTTGAACAATTGATGGATGAATTTTAACATGGTAACTAATATGACTTCATTTATTTCCATGAAGTGCTAAATCAAATCAAACATTTTTGTAGTTGAATATAAAGCTAGACAAGACATGGTTTGATAGAATTAACAAAATCAATCAAATTGAATGATTTTTAATGTGCTTTTTGTTTTCAATTTTGAAAAAAAAAACAAAATCTTTTAATTTAGTTTAGTTTTCATTAATTCAAAAAAAATCAAATCATTAAGAGCTAAAAAATAAAATCCAATCGAATTGATTTAGTTCAATTTAATTTGATAAGATTACGTGTACTAATTAATTTAACTTATGTGATTTATATTGATTTAATTTAATTTGAAAATAACCGACTAAATACATATTCCTAATTAAATAAAAGAAATATTGTTGGATATGGTGTGGAATATGACGATTGTTTTTGGTTTTTAATGATTTCAATGATAAAATTTTCTTGGACAAGAGGTAAAAAATTAGAATTACCGAAGGACAAGGAGCGTGGGTAATAATCAAAGAAGGGGCCGGGTTAAATAATGGCGGCTCTACCGTTAGTGGTAAAACGTGAAGAGGAGAGAGAGAGTCCCAATTGGTGGGCAGGGCAGGTCTTGCAAAAGTGTCTATGTCTATTAGAAAGGTACACGTGGATGGATAAAATATGTGGTCCCAACAGAGATTATGGGGGAAGTGACACGCGTAAAAGGATTTGGTTGCACCCCATGTGCCCTTTGCTTAGCCAACTTGTCCTTGTCACTCACTCCATCAAATAAAATCTAACGTGGCTTAGCTTCACTTGGCTTCATTGACTCTGTCTCAGCCATTTATGGCTATATTATTCTATTCAGCGTCCATACTGTAACTATTTGCATTATAAATATTCAGCATATCCATTAAGGTTGATTTTACTTCCTAGTTTTATGTTCTTAATCAAAGTTTGAAAAGTCAAATGTTCAACTACACATGAAACCAAAGTTTCAAATTCTCTCTTTCCTAAAAAAAAAATTCAAATTCTCTCAACAAAATCATCCTTTTATATATGTTTAATTACATACAAATATTACACTATATATATTAATTAATGTTTTCTCTGATTGGCAGCTGTATTTAAGTAAAACTCTGGTGATGACTTTTGATTTTAAATTCTGATTTAGCATATAAAGTTTGCCTAAGGATATATGTAGTATATCTTTATTGATCCAATTGCATGTTGGTATTACTAAAAATGCTTTGAATCATAATAATCATATTATTGCAGTTTGCTAAATACAGTATATGTTTACGGTGACCTTTTATTTAATAAATCAAAGTGCTCAATCACACAAACATTAAATTAAATTAAATTAATGTTTGTTCGAATGAAGTGGTATCAAATAAATTTATATCAATAATGACAACTTTTAATTATGAATTGAGTCTTATAATTAAAATTCGCTATGTATGTTGATATACTAAAAATATTTTTATTGTGGTTAAGATATTATAAATTCAACACCCTAATTTTATGTGAACAAAAGGATTATTCATATATATATATATATTGAATTTCTAATTATTTTAAAAATACAAATAGATCGATTGATGGCATGCATTCGTGAGCGGTTTTTGTCTTTGACACGACATAGAAGCACCAAAGACAGAAAATATATAAAATATTGCTTGGGAATTGAATGCAACGACAACAAGTATGCTCTTGAACCCACAAGCTATATATAACATAAAAATAATAATGCACGAAAGAGTTGAATTCAGGCACTCCACTTCCAATCAATCTCCTGTGGAAGAATAATTAAGCATTAGAAAGTTAGGGTAGCAGCTTTTTAGGGTTTATCTTTCTTGGTTACTGGCAAAATGAGATGGGTGCTTTCGGGTTCGTACCGCTAGCTAGTGGCAGTCTGTCTCTTGATCGTGGAATATGAATCGAAAGTTGAAAAACCTAACCCCCCCTCACAGTCTAATCCTTTCTTCTTCCTTGTTTTTTTTTTTGTTTTTGGGTCCCTACCTATATAACACTTGCTATCTAACTGCATGCTGAACCCTGCTAGCATCTACTAAAAAAATAGAATTTTAAGATAAAAAAATGGTCATTATATTTCATTATATAGAAAACCCAAAACTTGGAATTTATTTATTGGCTGCAAGTTGCAAGGAAACTTGGGTAGAGCTTCTTCAGAACCCTGATGCTTTCTTTTTTTGTTTTCTCCTTTTTATTTGTGTTTTCAGATATAGACTCATTGAGTTTACTCCAATCCAATTGCAGTAACTTTTAGAATGACAGGCAAAGTGGCCATGCTTTTCTTGTTTCCACTTGAATATTCCTAGAAAGCTGGTCAAGCAAATGCCACTTGTTCCCTATCCATTTTATCCATTCCATTTAGGTCCGACTCGTCACCGTCTTCCAATTTAGCTGCAAAAGGAGAAAGAAGACAGGGTGAAAAAGAAAGAACCCCTCTATAGTGGATCAGAAAAGTGACTTGTGTTGTTTGATTGGACGGAAATCAAAGAAATTTTTGTACAGTTCTGCATTTCCGGTTCATTTCTTCTCCAACACTATAAATAACTATATATACTGTAACAAAAAAAAAACTATTTAAAAACTTATTTATAGAGATAAACAATCACGAGACTGTTTATTAATAATTAACACTAATCAGGTTGGTGTTGGTGTTAATTGTTTTTGTTCCAAAAGATGATGTGTTTAAGTGATTAACTAGACGTCAACAGTGACGACATCTATAGTGGAACTCAAATTGCTTTCTAACCATCTTTATTATTTTCTAATCATTCCCTCTCCCTCTCTCTAAAAACCTGGTTTAAAAAAAAAAAAAAAAAAGATATAAATGGGTCCTTCCTTGATGTTTCATTTCTTAATAACAAAATCCAATTTGGTGGAAATTTTTACATTTTAACCCATCTCGAGCCACGCATGAAAAATATAATTAATTAGTGGATTAAAGCCATAGCTATTAGTTAAGCCAAAAAGAGTGCGGCTTGGCTACTTAGAGAGGAATACCACCCGATTGGACAACAAAAGTGACTTGCATGTCCCAATCCAGAGGCCAACCGTACCTTTTTTTTATTGACTTCGAGGTTTGCTCACTGCTCAGGTTTGGGATCCCCAACCACACAATGAAATTACAAGATTGTGTTTGTGTGTCTCTGTGTATGTACTCTCTCACCTCACGTCTTAATCCCTTAATGACCTTTCTTTCTTCACTAATTACTTTATTAGGAAAGCCTAATCCTTTCCTCTAATTCCCTAGCTCAATCACTAAAAATTGTCATTAATCTATTTTCACACTTAATTAATAGTATTTTGTTAATTACAACCAACCAAAATGTGATAATTCTTGCACAGCAACTCTTGCTAAAGGGACAACAATTAGTTATCATCCATCATGGGAGATGGTAAAATTTTTTTCCCATGAATTCGTACAACTTGCTTTTGTTATATGTGTAGAGTTGGGTGATGGTGATTGTTTGTTTGGCTGTATACTACCCGTAGTCTCTCTCCGTGCGTTTGGGTGAATTATTTTCACAAAGCATCTCCCAACAAGTAAAAAGGACATTAACACTGACCTTCCTTATAACAACGACTTCAGATTTTATATATAAACAGTTGGTTTATAATTATAGTTTATTATTTGGCTATATTCTATGATAGTTTTTCTCAGTATATTTGAGTGAATTATTTCTGCAAAACAGCTCACAAAAAAGTTAAAAGGATATTAACATTAACTTTATAAATAACGACGACTTTAGATTTTAAACTTTTGACCTTATAGATAAAATTTATTTAGAAATATAATTTATCTCTAATAGTTTAACCACTTTGGTGTTTAATTATTTTTATTTATTTTGTCTCACATTAAGGTCATAACATTTTTTTGAATGGCAATATTGAAAATAGCATAAAAAGCAGTCCTTCTTTCCCACCTAATCTACAAAGACTTTAAAAAAAAAAGTCTTGTGCGTGACAAACACCTCTGTACTCAGCCCCTTATATAATGAACCATTCCCATGTTTCCTCCAACTTGTCCACTCCTTTTCCTCCAACACCTTACTCATAATACAGAGAGAAGAGAAAAAAGAAAGAAAAATAGAGTGACAACTAAAAAGATGACAACCACCATGAGTAACAAGGTTGAAGATCACATGGTACTGCTCTCTCAATTGTACCCTGGTGTATACACACAAATGGTTCCACAACAAGGTTAGTACTCCTCAACAAATAAAGATCAAACAACACATTATATATTTCTTTTTCTTTCTTTTCTTTTCAATTAATAAAGCTCTGACAAAACAAGACTCCATTTTTATATAAGTCCATTATGATTGATGTATATATAGGTGAGGCAAAACCGCGGCGGAGGAGAAAGAAGAACAAAGGAGGAGAAGGAGGAGTTGGTGGAGCGAAGAAGAGGAAACTAAGCTCAGAGCAAGTTAATCTTCTTGAAAAAAATTTTGGTAATGAACATAAGTTGGAGTCTGAAAGAAAGGACAAGCTTGCTTCAGAACTGGGTCTTGATCCTCGTCAAGTTGCTGTTTGGTTTCAAAATAGAAGAGCTCGTTGGAAGAACAAGAAACTAGAAGAAGAGTATACTAAGCTGAAGACTGCCCATGAAAGTATTGTTGTTGAAAAATGTCGCCTTGAATCTGAGGTTCATATCTCTCCTTCTCTTTATCATACAGATTCAGTTTCGAGTTCTTGAAATTAATTTTCCTGATGTTTTCTTGGGAACCAATCAAGAAAGTGATAGCTTTAGTTACTAAGCAATAAGCAAACATGAAACTATCTTATGCGAAGTCGTGCCTAATAATTCCTTGATTTATGACCACAGCAGGGCCAAAACTAAGCTTATTGGCTTTGAATATTTTTAATATTTTTACAAGAAAAGGAGACAGCGACCCACCATTTTTAACTTGCATGAGCTCTGGCTTAAAGAAAGCTATGCCACCCACGTTGTTGGGTTTAGACTATAAAAAAACTTAGCATAAAAGTGAACAAAATTGACTAGCAACAGAACACTGCCTCTTTCTTACACAACAAATAGGACTTTTAATCCTCTAATCCCTTAGTGTTCCCGTACAAAATTTAATTGTTTAATGTCACCTATTCTTGGGCCTATCAAAGCCCACTTCTTTGCACGTGGAATACTGCACGCTTTGCACTAATTTTGCATAAACTAAAACATCCAAAGAATCTCTTATTATTATTATTATTTTTTTTTTCAGGTTTTGAAGCTAAAGGAACAACTTTCAGAAGCAGAGAACGAGATTCATCGATTAACAGAAAGAATAGATGGAGTTTCGAGTAACAGTCCAAGCTCAACCCTTTCAATGGAAGCTATGAAGCCAACATTTCTTGGAGAATTTGGGATGGAAGGATATGGAGATATTTTTTATATGCCTGAAAATTATTACATTCATGGCATGGAATGGTTTAACGATCAGCTGTACATGTAACTGGGTAATTATTGTTAATTGGTAGCTTAATTTTAGTATGTAGATAGTAATCAATCAAGTAAGAAATCTAATTAATGTAAATTAATTTTCTCTATCTAATGGTTAATTATTAATTAAGGGGGTGTATTAATTCTGACTATAAATTTAAATGTCATTAGTTAAGTAATTAACTTAATTGTCTTTTTGACTGGAAGCATCAAGGAGATGTTATTCTCACACGTACCTCTCTTTTCTTTTTTAAAAAATTATATAGAACACGTTTGAATTGTGCCTTTCCAAGCTCTGTTTTATAAAACAACATTCATATATAAAAACAAATATAATCAGGAAGCAAATCTACATCATTTTCACATACAAGCATAGTATAGATATATATATTGATTCCCAAACCATAAATATCAATTAATAAGAAATAATTTACCGGTTGATTAGGAAAAATAAATTGCATTTTCAGACGAATTTTACTTTAAAGTTAAAGTTTGAAATCTAAATTTAGCCGAACATGGAAACACTAATCAAAATAAATAATAATTGATAAATTAATTTATGTATAAGATTACAAATTATTGTAAAAAGCTAAAAGAATATATTTGAAAGAAAAGAAGAAAAGGAAACCATATCTAGTTACTATGAAATTTAGACCGAATCAACACTTCACGTGGACAAAGATAGAGTAACTAATAAAACGCTCAGAGAGAAGATAAGGCTCAACTATATACAGGATAAGACCACACTAATTTTGGAAAAAACATTGATGTGTTGCCTTATCTTCAAGTTAATGACTTGGGAGTTGGGATTGATTGATCTAAGTGTTTATGCAATTAACAATTTTATACTTTAATACTAAAATAATTTCAAATTTTAATTCGAAATTTTGAATTTAAACTTTCGTACGAATCACTTTTAAAACTTGGTAGATAGCATTTTATACATTTTTGACCGTTGCCCAATAAGAAAATTTGACCACCTTTCAACCATCTTGAAATCTTGAATTTGTTAAGAGTGAAGAAACATATACAATGGGGTTAATTTGTAGTTTTTCTTCTTTAAAAAAAAGAAATTACAATAAATAATATTATTACGCGATTCAAAAAGAAGAAAAAGAAAACAAGATGCTAATAAAGTAAATTATTATTATTATTATTATCAAATTAAAAATGGAAAAGAGAACACATCTGGAATCTTTAGAAATTCCAACAAGTATAACTGACTGGAAGACAGAAGCCAACGACACATTGATGAACAACTGTCTTTCAAATGTCTAATATCTGTCACCAAAAAAAATAAAAAGTAAAAAATAAAAAATATGAAAAAAGGACGACAAACTTCTTTTTCTCTATCTTTCACTAATTTATTCTGGGTAACGTGGCACCTTCTTAATCATTTTCAAATGTTATTGAACCCCGTCCGGAATCGGTGGATGAGCCACTGGTTTAACTGGTAATTAATATTTTAATTAGTATTAAATAAACAATTATAATTACAATGAATTGAACAATTATAATTACAATAAATGCAATTGTCCAATTAAATTGATCTATATTAGCGGATTTAACTACGGTTTAACTGTTTCATTATCATTTTCTTTCTTAAATAATTTAAAAATAAAAGTGGCTCAAAAGATTGGGTTTACCAATTTTCTAGGTCAACCTGCTGGTTAAGTCCGGGTTTAATAACTGCTGCTAAAGACATGATGTCATGTCAATAACTTAATACTCATATAGGTAATATACAAGCATTAATATTAGTATTAGAATTAATTTTTTTATTATGAAATTATAAACTAGTAATGGGCCTTACATTATGGGCCTAAGACCACATGATATACTAATAATGGAAGCCCTCTTTATCAGACTAGTTATCTTTTGTTAATAAAATAAATTTCGGGTATGGGTAGTTATATTCTGAAAAAATATATATATATTTTTAGATTATCTTTCACAACAATCCATGGAATTAAATCATGTAAGTAATTTAGTAAACGGATCACTAATTTTAGAAAGGAATTACGGGCAATTGATGCTCTAATATTTGGTCTTAGAATCCATAGATCTTCATTAATTAATTTTCTAAAAATACATGGTAGAATATCTAAATCGC
This sequence comes from Jatropha curcas, assembly GCF_041381405.1. Taxonomy (NCBI): domain Eukaryota; kingdom Viridiplantae; phylum Streptophyta; class Magnoliopsida; order Malpighiales; family Euphorbiaceae; genus Jatropha; species Jatropha curcas. The sequence continues at coordinate 31,652,787 of NC_143153.1, forward strand.
AATTCTTAAATATAAATATAAAAATAAATTACACCTAATAAATATAAATAAAATTTAAAAAATAATTAATATAGTCTTAAAATCTTAAAAGAGGACTTAAAGTTGAATAAAGTAAAATACCTATTTATTACTATTAAGGTAGGACGGAGAGTAAATTTTTAATTTATCTGTAGAATTTAGATCTAAATAAGAAATTAATACAATCAAAATTAAATTATAATCCTTAAAAATATTATATTCATATCGTATTTATATTCTTTATATAGTATAAATATCCAATAGAGTTTAATTTAAATAGAAAATTAATTAATATGATCAATCAAAATTATATTACTTTTATTTTTTATCCAATCAAATTGAAATTTTTAATGATATTTTTGTCATTCTATAAACCTAGTAAGGGCATTTTTTTTGAAAATCCTAATGTTCTTCGCATTCATTATCATTTCTATATATGTTATTAATATAGATTACAGATTATAAATATATTGCTCCTACTGCCTGATTTTATTTATCATTTAAAACTTTCACATGATAAATAAAAAATCAATTAAATCACTTAAATTATAATATAATATCTTGTTAATGACTAAATATCCTTGTTCTCACCTAGTCTAATCTTAGTAATTCTTTATCATTTAATCTGCCTCAAAAATTAAGAGAGAGAAAGGGCGACGGTATAATATAATAGATTTCAGAAGTTGTACACAATAATTATTGTGTTTAATACAAATAAGCTAAAATAAAAAAGTTAATTAATATTTCTTAATTTTCTCAAATGGAAATATAATTTTGGACAAAACAATATTTATAAAGGGTATCTTACAAAAAAAGAAATACTTGATTTTAATGTTTAAATTTTTAAGAAAAATAAATATTTTATAAATATTTTTTCATCTATTCCATAAAGATAGACTTAAAAAAAATTAAGAATAAGTAATTAATACTGTTTGAATAATAAAATTTTAATTCTATGTTTTTAATATATTTTTATATTAATATTAAATGTCATCCTAATAAAAAAAGGAATAAAAAATTACAGATAACAAGACATATTAAATAAAAAATATTAAATCATTAATAAATTTATTGTACTTTTAAAAAGAAAAATACCGTATAATATGAGATAAATAAAAAAAAAAATTTAACATTGAAGGAGGGGATTTAAACTTGAATCTATTATCAGATCGTGTATGCACTTACCACTAGATTATATCTTGGTAAACAAAAAAATATTTCTTTAATTGAAGTCATAAAATTTAAAAAAACAATTTGTTTCAAAGAAACTTACAAAAACAATTACTTACCACTCTTTTTTTTTTCTCAATCATAAATAATACATTCAAAAAAAATAATTTTTTAAACATAATAATATGGAACAAGCTCTAATTTCTCTGCTATCAAAAATATACTTAATAAAGATAATAGCCAAATAATTAAATTCCCAAACACAATAAACTCTTATTTATTTATTTTTCCACCAATAAAGTTTTGTTTTAAAAATAATAAAATAAAATAAAACACATGTAATCAAATCCCCTAATTTTCTTGTTTTTGTGAAAAAGAAAAACCTTTTTGTTTTTTCTTATAAAATAAAAGACACTCTCTTGGTCTCTTTCTCTCTCTCTCTCTCTCTCTCTATGTATGATTACTGTGTAATGCAAGGCCGAAGGCTTAACCAAGACAAGAAGAAAACATCGGCAATGTACGATGCCGAAGACGAGGAAGAGATTATTTTGCAGAACGACTTCGTTTTCAACATCGATAAAAGCTTGCTTATTGATCCTTGTCGTGTGCTTGTTCGAAAATTGATCGCTGAAGGGCCTTATTCTCTTGTCTACGAGGGAGAGTATGTTCTTTATCTTTGCAGTAAATGAAAGGCCTTTTCTTTTTGTTGATTTGTATTTATTACTTAAATTAATCACATTATGTGCATGTTCACAGCTTCTTTTTTTGCTTTTCATGTGTGATTTGTTTTGCGCCGTTGATAATTGTGTTATTTTTGCTATTTAGAATTCTGGGTTTTAATTGTAATGCTTAACCTTAGTGGTTTTAGAATCATTTAATAGCTTGTTCTGTGTTGGTTGACATATGGCGTTATTAGTTAAATACAATTTTAGGAAATGTCTCTATCTGTTACAATAAATTAATGATATTTGTGAGCTAGAATCACTATAGGTAGTTGAATATTAATTTAGTGAAATTTCATGTTCTATAATAATGTCTCTGTTTTGGATGCTTGTTTCTCTAGTAGGATCCCATGTGCTAACTTTGCATTTTCATGTTTTTCATATACTACCTTGTGTTGAGGAAAGAGAGAAAAAGAAATGACATTTCCTGCTTATGCATTTTTTTCATCAATGAACAAATGCTTGTTGTTGTTGTTCATAAAGCAGAAAAATAAAGTAAATATTCTTATGATCCACTGCATTGTGATAAAGAGCTCTATGGTTGGTATCAACTTGTACAAAAAGCGAAAAATCTTTGATTCTTAAAGCAAAAAAGAAATCACGGTAAAACAACAATTAGGCTATCCTTTTGCAGTTTAGATTTACGTAATATGGATTTCCCTTAAGCTTTTCATTTAATTTGGATTCACTGTGTAATTGACTGATGCATTCACTGTCATGCACGTGGACATGCATGCACTGGACCGATTTTTTCTTTTTTTTTAAATTTTCCTTATAAATGTATGATTTTTTACTATTTTGCCTCCCCCCAAAGTTTTAAAATTTCTCTACCCTTCTAAATCCTGGCTCGTCACCGATGCATGTGATGTGTATTAATTTGTCGTTGTCAGTATATGATTATTACCATGCATGTAAATGAATAATTCAGAATTGCATAAGGGTGGCAATTCTCATGGCTGTAACAAATATTTTAACTTCTGGATTCTTTTGTCTGTACTCGGTAGTGTAGGAGAGCATTAAAATTTTTGAGTTGGCTAGTTGAATTGAGTTACTCCGCAATATTCAAAATTGGTTAAAATGTTTTAGTTGCTAGAAGTCCTTTAGTTGTCTTTATGGAAACTGCCAGAGTAGCTTCTATGTTATAAAGCATGAACAACACTAACTGCCATATACAGTCTCTGCTTTTAGGAAACAGAATTTGTTAAAGTAATTAACTTGACATCAATGTGGTGATTGATGAGTTGTATTGTGAACTACAACATCCACTAGCAATGTCTGCGATGCAATCTCTACCTCCTGTTGTGAGAGTTCCTTAAACTTGAAATAAATACTGATAAACGTTTTGAATGATTCATATGCTAAATAGTAAATGGCAGAATCTAAGCAATTTATGTAAATCTCTAGCAATTTATGTTCTATAAATATCAAAGTAAATTAGATGCTTTATATGGTATGGGTACCTATCATAACTGGAGGAGTTGCCTTATATCGATTGAGATTTAACTTTGAGAGCTCAAGGTAATGGATTTATAATTGCATTATTTGCATATATAAGTAAACAACGGCCATGGGAACTCCTAAGCACATATTATTACTGTGTTCTTTGACATCATTTTTTTATGAAGCAGTTGTTCAGTTGTGTGTAGTTGTCATCTAATTAAGAAAAATGAAGGCATCAAAGCTAGTTATGCGTTGTCATCTGCATATAAGGTAGTCAAGATATTGTGTCTAAATGTTTACTACAGCTAGAATTAGCATTTTTACGTGCAAGAGTGATAAGGAGAAGTGTTGTACATGAAATACAAGAAGTTACAATTGGAGTCAAGAAAAATGAATGTAGATGGAACACGAGAACTGAAATAACTCCTTTTTAAGGTGCAAGAGAACACAAGATGAATGAGAAGAATAATCCCTGCAAATGAGATGCACATATCTACTTTGGTGCAATGTAACTGAATAAAATTTTTGACAATTCCTAGTTATTTGGATTGTCATTATTTAGTCAAGTCAGTTTATATCATTCTGCTTTGGTTGACATTATGAATATTTCGATCTAAAATATTAGCTGTAGGAAAAGAACCCTTGGATTATGCTTAGGACGTAGATAAAATTTCCTTGCACAATAACAATGAAGATATATGGTAGAAGATGAATTAATATTTAACATATTTTTAGGAAAATTTGGCCTAAATTTGTTAGATTTTAACAATATGTAAATTTGAAATGTATGCTTGTTGTGTGTGCATTTATTATTCTCTTCTGAACATTTCGAGTTCGTATACTGACCTTGGTTGAGAAGTGATATCCTGGATTATAATGTTGATGTTATTTGGGAACTCCTCCTAGGTTTGAGTCCAGACCTGTTGCTGTGAAGATAATACAGCCAATGAGAACATCAGCTGTAATTCTTGAACATAAGGAAAAATTTCAGAGGGAGGTTTTATTGCAAGCTAAGATGAACCATGAAAATGTTGTGAAGGTATTTCATTGTATTCATATTCATCGATGTTTTCTTTTTAATTTCAGATGAATTTATTATCTAATTTCTGTACATCTTTATGTGATTTCCTAGTTTCCTAGTGGTTGAAATTAACAGAGACAATAAGTCTGAACCCTTCGTCTAAGATTCCTATTTTTCACTTTGCAGCATAACTGTTGAATATATCAGCTAATGATTTGGTTGTTTTTAAGTTAACCGTTCAGATTTTCTATATTTTCGTTTTGTCTGGCATTACTATATGTGTAAGCACATGTCATATTTTCCACGTACTAGAAAATCATCTATAGTGGTTTATCTTTCCACTTCTATGATTAGGCTTGATTATCCATTTAAAGCTCTTTTGTTCTATCTTTGCTTATTCATTTCATTTGGAGAGAGAAACGCTCTAGCAATATCTCAAGCAGCACATTAAAATTTGTAATTCAGACCTTCTTTCACACATCTGAAATTTGATTTGCTATCATAAATATCTCTGCTTTCTTGCCCTTCTACTTATGGTAGTTATTTGGTTTCTTAACTTGCTAGAACTAATAAAATTCACTTTTTCAATACATTTACTATGTTTATTTCTTTTGTTTTAGTATTTTGGTACCAGATATATATTTCCATCAACAATATCCTTGGTCGTAAAATGAACTTTGTATGAACAGTTGATTGGCGTGTCTGTGGAACCAGCTTTGTTTCTAATTACTGAACTTCTGAGAGGTGGTACCCTACAGAAGTACTTGTGGAGCATCCGCCCAAGACGATTGGATCTGAAACTTTGTATAAGTTTGGCACTAGATATTTCTCGAGCCATGGAGTACTTGCATGACAATGGCATCATTCATCGAGACTTGAAGCCTAGTAATTCAGCATCTTTTCATCCTAGATTTTTTTTTCCCCATTAATTTCACAAAGCACCGTAGTCCAAGCTTAAACAAACTGCAAATTGCAAATCATATTTATTCCAAGAATTCTAGAAGGATTTAATAAAAATTCATTTTGATGTCTTCTATCATATAAGCTTCCTTATACTCATGAACCTTTAATTAATAATTGAACAATTGCTAACATCTACTCACATACACTTTGTGGTTAGTGCAGGCAATTTACTTCTCACAGAAGAGAAGAAACGAATTAAGGTTGCTGATTTTGGGCTAGCCAGAGAGGAAATAACAAATGAAATGACCTGTGAAGCTGGCACTTACCGGTGGATGGCTCCTGAAGTATTTATTTCTTTTCTTGGTTTCAACTTCTGTATGCGATGAATCTTATTATTCTGTCTAATTGTTTCTCACTATTTTGCAAATTAGTTATTCAGCAAAGCATCACTTCGAGTTGGAATGAAAAAGCATTATGACCATAAGGTCGATGTGTATAGTTTCGCAATCGTTCTCTGGGAGTTGCTTACAAACAAAGCTCCATTCAAGGGAAGGGATCACATAACTGTAGCATATGCTGCTGTTGCCCATGTATGTTACCTTACTTTTTTAAGAAAATACTAATCATCATAGCTGTTATTCTATTCCATGTAATTTGTTTTCCAAAATCATGTATATAAGAAGATTTAAGATTTTTCTTCTCTTTCTGTTACCCTCAGAAGGAAAGGCCTAGCTTGGAGAATATTCCTGAAGAATTAGTCCCTCTCTTGCAATCCTGTTGGTCAGAGGACCCATCTCTCCGACCTGAATTCATGGAAATTACAAATTATCTGAAAAAGTTTCTCACTACACTTTGTCCTGCAGAGATGACACCTCCTAGAGTAATTCAGATTGAAGACACCAGAAATAACACAGGCACTGACAATGCGACGAAGAAATCTGATGAAAAGGCCAAGAAGAGAAAGAGCAAGTTGTCCAATTTCCTATCGTGTTTCGACAAATGCCTATCGGATTAACCTGGTTACCTGATGAAGCTATGTTTTGGTGTTAAAAGGACCAAAGAATTCCCATATTAGAAGTGAATTTTATGTACATAATCAATCGTCTTCCCCATGCTTTAGATAGCTTTTTAGAAGTTAGGCTTTTTGCTTAGTAGCCATTGTTTTCTTAAACATCAAATAGAAGAACTCAGGTTACAGAGATAGAAGGAAATGAAGGAAAAAGTTTCAGGAGATCGTAGTCTTGTACCATTTTTCTTGCTAAAAATAAAAATTAAAAAACAGCTATGTGCTCACTGTTCTCTGCTTTGCAATTTGGCTTACTTCTTAAAGGTGGCGTCTCAGCTTAGCTATAGATGTAGTCAGACATTTAGAAAAGCTTTTGAATGTAATGTTTTGGCATTTTGTAAATTGGAAACATGGGGCTAAAAAGTTCTAAGAGAGGACAATATTCTAATGACAACAAAATCTCTAACTGTTATTTCAGATAATTTTATTTAATATTTTATTATAAAATTGATTGAATTGAAAATTTTAAGACCTGCATTTAAAATTCATTTGGATTTGAAGATGAAATTTAAATATTTCACAAATTTATTAATTTTTTTTATTGAGAAAACATAAGATACAATCCATAAATTTCAGCATATGAAAATTTCATTGTTTCAATGGATGTGAAATTTAAATCACTTAATTTTATTATAAAAATATCTTTTAAATACATAATGTTTATTTTTTAATCTAATGATAGAATGTAAATTCTATTGAATTAGAGTTTATAAATTTCATATTTCATTAATTCAAACGATAATTTATAATTTTTTATATTTTCAAACATTATTACTTCTTTTTTTTCTTGAAAATTTAATTATTTTTTTTATTACTTGCAAAACGACATGCTAAGATATTTTTGAAAATTCTAAATTAATTATTGAAAAAAAAAGTTGTTAAAACTTACAAACTTGCCATTATGCTGACATGGCAAAATATGGAAACAAAGCAAAGTAGTAGTTAATAAGGTGGTGGGAATTGGTTGTATTTTTCTGGTTGTTAATTTTTTTAGAAAAGATTATCCATTTGGCTGTCAACGATGAATCATCCATAGCTCGCAAGTCATATTTTTTTTATAAAAAACTCAATCCAGTAAAACTTCGACAGCTGGATTCCTCTTTCTGGCACGTGTCACCGCCAACAAACCCTAATCTCTCGCCCACCGGTCACCTCCAGCCTCCTCCTCCTGGTCCTCAACCTCCCATTGGCCACCGCTCCACCACATCATCAGTTATCACCTCTCTCTTTGTCTCTCTCTCTCTCTCTCTCTCTCTCCTGCGAATTTGTTTACAAGAAAAATCTGATCTTTTTTTAAGTTCCAAAGACAAAACAGACACAGACAGTGGAACTCTGAGATTAGGGGATTGCTAGTTTCTTTATTGTCTTAGCTGTTGACATTGTCTCTGTCTTAAGTTATCAACCGTTGATCTTTTTAGATAAAAAAGGGACAGTATCTAGAAGAAAGGAAGGCTCTTTCTCTTCTCTCTTTGGTTGGTGTTTATAAAGTATCCCACTTGGACTTCCACCTCACTACTCTTTCTTCCACGACATGAAACCAGGTTCTCACTCTTTCCCTCTCACCTAATTTTTTTTTACTCTGTTTATGCATGTGTATCTTTTGGTTCCTGATGTTTTGGCTTGTTTATTTTTTTCTTCAAATTTTATTTACTATGCATCTGGATCTATAATTCTATTGTAGAATCAGTTTGGGAGCTTAATTTTGTGATAAAACTTCGTTTCTACGAGTATTTCTGAATTGGGTTTTGTCTTGTTTTTAGTTTTAAGATTGCTATAGGGAACTGCCAACAATTCGTTATGGTGGTTCTTTATTCGCTTTTGTCCAGTTGTTAGCTTAGCTTCACTTATGTGTGAATATTTGGAATTTGATTTAGGCGTTGGATTTGTGCACTTCAATTGTCAAATTTTCTGTGCATGTAAGGTAAGAACAATCCCTCTAGCATATTAACTAGAGGACGACAGTAGTATTTCTCTAAAGGGGTGGGTACATATGTAGCACTTTTTTCTAACATTAACTTTCAGGTTGGGAACGAAAAAATGACTTTCTATCTCATTTTTTAGCAGAAGCGCAAAGAAATATTTTGTGTGATAGTCTAGGATTGCTATGTTTTATATTGTTCAAGTTAGAGACTGTGATAATGCTGGCTTGCTATATTTTGTGCGATGAATGGTCATAATGGAGTATGGAATATGTTCAAGTATAATGAACGGAAATTTGCTAGGTTTTGATCTTTGTCGTATCATATCAAGATAATTGACAGGTTATGGTAATGAAGGGGTTCTTCTGAATATGCTAGGAGTGGTAGGATATTGTTTGTCTTTCAACCTTTAGGAATCTTGGTTATCATTGGCACAGGTCCAAATATTCTGAACTCCAAAAATTATATTGCAAACTAGCCACGGAGTCTGGGTTGACCCATTGGGTTTGAGATGGAACCACGTGCAGTTGGCTAAATGGCAAAGTCATCGTATGCATGGCCCACAGTAGTACTGATTGGGCCACCTAAGTTTTTCTTCTAAGGTATTATCAAGCTGTTTGCTCTATTGCCATTTCCTTTGAATGTTTAGCTTGATCAGCCAGTTTAGCTGGTACAGGGGGTTATGTTCTGGGTCAAAAACAATTAGCTAAGATCTCTAATTTAATGTTTGTGAAGTTTTGATGTTTGCTTTTTTGATACACTAGCAAGTCTGAAGTGAGTACATTGGCATTTTCTAACAGAGAATCATGTGATGCAACCTACTGGAAGATGTGAATCATAGGTGACCTTTTGCATAGAAAAAGGAACATAACTTTCCTGGAAAGATTGGAATAAATTAGAATATGGTTTTCAAGTTGTGCTCTTTCCCCTTCCTTTTTCCACTGTTTGGTTTCCTGCTGAATCTTTAAATAGCTTCAACTTCAAGCTTTCTTTATAGAATTTGGCAGAAGCAAATGAAGTGGTGCTGGAGATCTACTGTAAAACTTACAATATATAGCAATGATATTGAAGAGGCCAAAACCAGTTGGAGTTTGTATTCATGAATAAAATATGAGGGTCTAGTAATCTGCAGTTGGCATTTATGCTGATAATGATTTTAACTTGATATTACATAGTCCATTCCTCGCCACTTGATGTCTTTTTGGTATTCTTTTGCTTGTGGTGAACAATCTCAATGCCCAGCTCCATGTTGAAGGAATTCTTGAGACTGCCTTATATTTAAATTTCCTATTACATGGTTAATGCTGAGATAATTGCTTTCATGTTCTTATCAACAGCGAGTAATAAGTGGGTTTTGGAATAGGACTATTTTGATTTCTAATGTACATGGTTATATCGTATAAAATGTGCAGGAACTTCATAGATATTGCTCAGATTTACAAGAAACCGATTGGAAGTGTTGAACTGGTGATAATTGTTGAGTTTATCTATGGGGACAGGGGAAGATAGCACACCTGCTAAGCCTTCCAAACCAGCATCTTCGACTCAAGTACTGTTCCTCCTCTCCACCCACCCCCCCCAAAAAAAAAAAAAAAAAAGAAAGACAATCTCTTATGTACAGTGCGAACCATGGATGACTTTACTAATGTCTGTTGGTATTTGCAGGAGATACCAACGACACCTTCATATCCTGATTGGTCAAATTCTATGCAGGTTTATGTCTATGAAGTTCATAGCTTAAATAGTGCTTTCTTAAATTATCGATGATACTTACAAGCCAGCTATATTTCCAGGCTTATTATGGTGCTGGAGCTACTCCACCTCCCTTTTTTGCATCAACTGTTCCATCTCCAACTCCTCATCCATATCTCTGGGGAAGCCAGGTAAATGTCTCTTTTATTTAATAATGTTTAGCATTTTATACTTGGAAAAGGTATGTCTCTCTAGATATCCTGACAAAGAGGAGTCTCTTATTTGCTTCTCTGTTGCAAACTTTTCAGCATCCTTTACTCCCACCCTACGGGACCCCGGTTCCATATCCAGCTTTATATCCTGCTGGGGGAGTATATGCCCATCCTAATATGACTGTGGTAATATTGAATGTTACGATTGCATTTCAGCATTATTCCCTGTCTTTATATAACTCAGTAGTATTGATTGCGTTATTCAATTTGGCTGTTTTTCATCTCTTCTGTAGACACCAAATTCAGCACAAACAAATACGGAGTTAGAAGGAAAGGGCTCTGACGGAAAAGACTGGGCTTCAGCCAAAAAATCCAAGAGAACTTCAGCTGGCAAGGCAGTTGAGAGCGTAAAGGCAGCTTCGGCTTCTGGAAATGATGGTGCCTCCCAAAGGTTTGTCAAGCCTTAGCTAATTGCTGAATTTTTATTTGCATCTCTTAGATGTCTCAATATATACTTATATATTGTTCCGTATAATGAATTTTTGTCTGATAATTAAATGCTTTAAATAGTGCTGAAAGTGGTAGCGATGGCTCCTCAGATGCAAGTGATGAGAACACTAACCAACAGGTATATGTCAATCTTTTCTTGTTATTTAATAATTGCAATATGCAGTGACTTTATCGCTTGGTTTGAATGATCATGGCTATGATCTTCCAGCATGTAGAAACTGTTGATGCTAAATCAATGCATATAATATGAAATCAGATACCGTTAGTATTCGAATTGCAATTTTTCCGTGTTGACCTGCTGATGCAAATTGCAAATTGTGGTAGATTGGTTGTATAGGGATCTTGGATTTTCTAATGAATATCTGCCTTATTTAGGAATTTGCTGCAAATAAGAAGGGGAGTTTTAATCAGATGCTTGCAGATGGTATGTTTTTTTATCTTCATTCCAATTATTTCTTGTTCCATTTGCTATAATAGTTGTTCTATAACCACATTAGTTATTGAACTAATGCACTTGGGACATCCTTTTTATTTGTATTCCATATTAACATTACTGCATCAAATGCACAAAATAATACTACAGGGGCAAATCAGGCTGCAGTCCCAGGGAAACCTGTTGTGTCTATGCCTGCTACTAATCTGAACATTGGAATGGACTTATGGAATGCATCTCCTGCCGCTGCTGCCGCCGCTTCTGGAGCTGCAAAAATTAGACCAAACGCATCTGGCACTTCATCAGCGATAGTTCCTGCAATAATGCCTGAGCAATGGATTCAAGTATGGAATTTGCCGTTAGTTTTTGTAGTTTTCTTGAACATGTGTTCATTTTCTTTTCTTTTCAATTTATTTAATTATAAAGTATACAATTTAACACGTGTTCAGCTTTGCTGCAACTGGCCTTTCTTTGATACATTGGCTTGACACTTGCAGTTTGAATTTCATATTTTACACATCTTTTATTCCATCTTATATTTCATTTCTTCTGGAAATTCATGAGTTATGTTATTTTCTCATTTGTTGGTTTTGGGGTCAGTATTTATTCGTACTTAGAGCTAGCCTTATATCAATTCCACTGAGTTATATGTTGGTGCTGTGATAGGATGAACGTGAGCTGAAAAGGCAGAAGAGGAAGCAATCTAACAGGGAGTCAGCCAGAAGATCAAGATTACGGAAGCAGGTACAGTTGCAGTTTGCATTTTCCCACACTTCAGGTGTTCACTTATTTCTTTGTCAATGTTATCGCCAATATCGAATAATATGTCCCACTTTTTTTCATTTATTTATTAATTTTTTCCATGTTTTTTTTTTGGTTTTGGGGGGGGGGGGGGGTTGGAAGAGAATATAAATATTTATTTCCTTTACAGTTGGCCTAGACATTTATTCCAACTATTTTCCTATAGAAGATAAGGCGTCATTGCAGCTCCTAGAAGCAGGCCAAATGAAACTTAATTCTGTTATAGCTCATATAGTTAGGACACTTCACAAATCATATGATCCTCAAAACGATCAGACAAGATATAAAGATCTGGGGAAAGCAATTTTAACAATATCGGGACTTACGCACATCTAGGTTGCCTTTACTCTTCTGTGAGTTCAGCATATTATGGCTTTCCCTCTGTAAGGAAATGTTAAAAATTTGTTGCAGTTCTTTGTCTTTTGCTCTATGGTCTTGAGAGCCAACGCAATTGCAAATTTGGGAAATAGTATCTTTAGAAGTTCATCATAATATATTTATTGACTTGCTCGTTTGTTCTTAAATTGTCAATGTTTTGATTTATCATCCTTGCCAGGCGGAGTGTGAAGAGCTACAAGCCAGGGTAGAGAATTTGACCAATGACAACCGCAATCTTAGAGATGAACTGCAGAGGATCTCCGAAGAATGCGAGAAACTCAAATCTGAAAATGATTCCATTAAGGTTTATTCTAATACTAATCTCTAGCTTTTTACTTGAAACTTCATCTTTCTCACTCACTCGATAACTGTGATTTTCCTATTTTCTAACTGAGGAAATGTCTATTAATTAATTGACATATATGCCTTTCTATAACAATAGTGGTTTCATTTTCAGGAAGAGTTGGTACGAATGTACGGACCAGATGCAGTAGCTAACCTCGAACAAAGCAACCAATCCTCAGTTGTTCAGTCTCGTGTTGATGAGGGAAACAGTTAGCAGTGGAGAAGAATATATATTGACAATCATTAGATTATGACTAGCTTAAATTGAGCATAGAACATTGGTTTTCCTTACTGATCTCCTTACCGATCTACACCCTTAAGGCCTTAACCCTTCAGTTAAAATTGTAACATTTTATTTACAAATTTTTCAGTCAGAGTCTGCGCCTCATTTAGTTTATGCGCATTGTTGTATTTATTAATCAAATGAATTTGATTGAGGATGAAAAGGAATAGAGGTTTTTTTTTTCTCTCTATTTGGACAAGTTTATACTGATTTGGTTATCTTACCATTACGGTAGCTGCTCTGCAAACATCAACAGTATATGTATTTATCTAAATGTGTAAACTGATGGATTTGCAACCGAAGCATTTTTTCAAGGAAAGGTGCAAAACACATACAAACGTCCCTATACTAAAATTAGATTATCTTTTGCTATAGCGGAGCTCACATTATCTTTTGTTCTACTTGCTACAGTTTACGAAAAATGGCTAAAGAAATGTCATTTTTATCAGTTTCCGTCTTGGACATCTCCAGCAATGCTGAAATTAACAATACTGACCTCAAACTCCTGACAAGATAGAGAAGGTAACGACTTTAATTGGAAATAGAATTGCCTACTATTAGACAAATTTTCAAGTGGATGATCTTTTACAAGGAATACATAACAAACCATCCGCAGTCCGGTGACAAAAAATTATAATTTCTTGCTAAAAAATTGCACTACTTTTTGTGACCCATATCCGGCCACCATAGACAATCAGAAGTTCTCTGCCGATTGAGTTCGGAGACTACTGCAACTGACAGAGGTGTGCCAGGGAGCTACCTTCATAGAATATACGAGGATATGAAATCATGTAAATGAACAACATAAATGGAGTTAATCATCAAAATCAGATTCAGTATCTGTGCTTGTCCTTGTCTCGCCTTCAATTGCTAGGTGCTCTACTGACAGATCAGATTCACGTTTTGACGTTTGGTCAGCTGCTCCAGGACCAAGATAACATATTTCAGCGTTAGCCAAGTAACATATTAATCATGTCAACAAAATAGCCGTAGCAACGCACTAACCTGGGCCTGTGATCTTCAAAAGTATAGCCCTAGCATATTCAATTTCTGCTTGGTGTTTGCTGATAATTCTGACCTGCAAATTTGAACAAGTAACCATTTATCTGTATCCTCATCTAAAAAGTTGAATATTAGAAAAAGTGCCCAAGCATAGTTTCCTCAAATTTAACCAAACGCTGAGCCAAATAACATCTTAAACTGCATTAAAATTTAGTATTTTGAACATTGATACCCCTGCATTGGCATGTTCACAAATGTTAAAACTCTCAAAAATGTTGAACTAGAATAGGGCCCTACCATCTCACCATATGTCAAGCCCACAAGCAGATCAACCCTAGCTTGATGTCTCAAGAAGAATGGACGCAGGTGGTTCTTGTACAATTGCATTGCACCCTGAGGAAAGAATACAGAGCTTAAGTCCAGTATTAGAGCCATTTGAATGTTCCATTGAAACAGGGGAGAAATAGAGAATGAAAATTTCTCATTTTTTTGCATTGTCAGAGTTGAAGATAATGGACCCCTCCAGAATGTTTAACGTAAAGTCAAGGAAAAACAGGGTACTCTAAATAGTCCAATCTTCTGACTAACCCTATACACTCATTAAGCAACTCTAATGTTTCAAATAATCACACGTGCACACACAAATAAAATAAAAACGTGGGGACAGGGGGAAAGCAAAATTGGAAGAGAAATAATGAAAATAAGCACATTGATAAAGAAGATTCCAGGATCTTTGCAGTATTAAAAATTACATCAGAAAGGGGGAGTTGAAGCCACACTAGGAATGCGAACTTCACATGGTAATACATTGGAACCCTGCAAAAGGTGAAAGAATGATCAAGGAATGATAGATACATGAGATTTGACTAACTTAGACTCTGGCCCTTTCTTTTTCCAAAACCAAAAAAAAAAAAAAAATTATGGGCTTAAACTTAGGTTCAAAAAAAAAAAAATTGTTTTGATTAATAACATGGTTTTATTCTGTAAAAGAACTAAAGTGTCAAATTTATAAAACTAAGAAACATCATTCTACAAATATGCTTAGCAAGTGTACATGGAAGTTTGGTTATCTTTTTGGCCACAGCTTGGAACTTTCTAATTTCATATGTTGCATCTGCGACATTAGATAGAGCTTGTCTTATCTCTTATGCTAAAAATGGGAATGGTTCAGAATTTATAACATAAAAATTGAGTGTCCAGAACAGTACCAAGAGATCAACTTGTCTGCAAATGCTTCTACAAGGGTGAAGGAACCATATGCTGCAATTGTACAAAAAAAGAAGGAAATATGACTGTTAATGCCAAGCAGTAAGTAGGGCCCATATCCTTAAGAATATCCATCGTCACACTAAGTAAAAGAAACCTTCTAACCTGCCCAGTATATTAGCCACTTTTGCTGCTCATTTTGATCTTTCTTCTCAATGGCCTTGAAAGTGGAGTATACGGGTAAAACAACTCCCACAGAACAGCTGTAAGAGCATAGCATAAACTTAATTCCCAATCATACAATATTTATGATCTGTCGGAATTAAGAATGAGAGTCCATAATTAAATTTGCACCAAATTATAGATGCATAATTAAAATGACAGAAAATGGGTCTCAAAAAAAAAAAAAAAAAAAAGAGAGAGAATACAGAAAAAAAGTAAAGAAATTGGAAAAGCAAAAATATAAACCAGCATGCTATCATAATAAATAAATTAACAATGGCAAGGACGCAAAAATCAAGGCTCACCATGCTGTTCGAACTACAATGTTAGAACCAAGTGGGCAGAGAAGTAACCGCAACCCAACCTGCATAGCATTATACATGACAATAATGCTCATGGAAAAATACTTGAGATGCTTTTTTTAACTAATATACTAATGATGCTAAATTCACATCCCAATTATATTTTGGACAATTTTGCTAAGGAAGACGAGAGCAAGTGCATGGAACTTCAATTTCCACTAGCCAAGCGGAGCAACAAACAATACAGACGTGGTCAAGTAATTCAGAAGCACTTAGCCCTAATATTGCTCCGTAATCTAGATAAATTTGAGTCGGAAAATAAGAAAAAAGATCAAATTGATGCATTCCAAAACTCAAAATTATACAATTAATTAGAATGAAAGAAGAGTAACATAATAAACGATATTGAATATCTGATCGTTGTGATCAACACAGAGGCTCGAATAAAACACCCTACGATTAGAAGAAAAGAAAAACATGAAATCGCAAAAGAAGATTAAGATTCAGGCAAACCTCGCTTGTTATATTGGATCCGAGAAAAGCCATTCCATAAATGAAATCAGCATAAAGAGAATTTATTACAATGGAGGAATTTCTCTGTTTTGTTTAAGGATTTTTGCAGGGGAAATTTCGCGCTACTATCAAATATCAATTCTCATAACAGAAACTTTGTTCCCTCTAAACCAGGGGGTTCGTTACAATTTGTTCGCCCGAACGACGCCGTTTATCTTGAGAGGAGAGGAGCCAAAAAATTTTGATGAATTGTGTTGGTTCTGTTTTGCCTAAATTGCCCTTACTATAATAGGTAATAAAATATTCACTTTGTTGGTTTATGCTTGGTATACTAAAACAAATTAAATACCAATCTATTCCAAATCTATTTTTACAAAGACAAAAGAGGTGAAAACGAAAAAATTATCTTACTTTGTGCAAGATATTCAAAAAAAAAAAAGAAAATAAATAAAGTATTTTCAAGTTTAGAATTTAGTACTTAATTGCCAAACTGTTAAATTATATCATCTGTTAAGTTTTGATTTTTAATTATTTATGTCGTTAGTATCATCAGCTAGTTGATTTTTTTTTTTTCAATATTGGAGATGGAAAATTTAAACATAAATATATTATCTAACCGTAGAGCTAGTTGAATAAACAAAAGTAAACTTAACTATAAAGTTAGGGTTATAAAATAGATGGATGATTATGGATCCATAGTTGGGTTTTATCCCTTTCAATTTATGCTTCTCCAAATCTTTTTGATAGAATGGAGAATTTGTATGTTAATTATACAAAAGAGAGAGGCCAAGGGGTTGAGTAAAGGCACCCAGCCCTACTTTTCTAGCATGATACCAACAAAGACTACAAAAACCAAAAACAATTTGATTGGATTTGGGATGATAAATTAATTATTACATCCCAAAAATACCTATAATGATAATATTGATAATAGGTAATTACTACTACTATATATATATATATCAAAACCCCATATTTATTTAATTAATTTCTAACATTTCCATGCTGATGTGGCAATAAGGGGCCGCTCATGCCAGCAAAGCACCAACTCAGCCTGCCGTTTTGCCGCGTAGAACCCTTTCACTTGAACCTTCCCCAGCAAACACTCCACTTGAAAATCCGCAAACTGACTCAACACCATTGGCCTCATTCCCGCCACACAAAACGCCTCCTTCCACGACGGTGACACCCGTCTCCCACATGCCTCAACGGCGGAAAAAATCCTCGGTTTTAACAAATACATCTCTATTCTTTTTGCCCAATCTCCACCAGCGGCCGCCGCATCAAGCGATTCAAATATCATGGAGAAAAACTCAAGACTATTGACAAAGTTCCTCCTAAACGATGTGGCAACAGATTCTGTCCACCCTTCATTATCTACAACAACAACAACGCCCGGCGACACTCGCCGGAGTTCAGTTACAAATGCGGTGATGCTATTACTTGAGCCCAAACGGCCAAAGAAAGCAGGAGATAAAAGAATGGCTGTTTTCTCCCCATCAATAAACTTGATTGATTTAAAAGATACCATTTCAAAGGTACGGAAAAGAACAAACTCAATCTGGAATCTGATTTTCAGTTCAATAGCGTATTGTGATAGACACTGTTTGATCAACTGAGTTTCAATCGCGCAGTCCTCTGTTACGATAGCAGTGATTCGAAGAACAGGAGACGTGAGTTTACACGAGTCAGCTTTCTCAAATAGCTCTCTCATGAACGAAGCATACTGGCAACCAAGGCCAATATCAAAATCTATAACATGAATAAAAGGTGGAGATCCGTCTAGGGTTTCCAGGAGAGCTTGGTTGGTGGTGAAATGATTGAACATAGGAATAGGAGAGATACCTGAAAAAGCTTTATAAGCCTTTACAGTTTGAACGACGTCGAACCATGAAGAAAGACGAGTTACTGACCTAGTTGACCCAGTGAGTAAAGACTGGAGAGCTTCTTTGAAAAAGAAGGCAGCTCGTTTTAGAGGTTTTCCGACCGGTGCCTGTAGACGGTGGTTGAGACGGTCTAATATTACATGGGCGAGTTGTAATTCATTTGAGTCGATGCAGTCGGCTGCTCGAATAAATTCTTGAATAAGATCATACCCAAAATTATTCCAGTTCCCTGTGCTATGAGACAAATCAAGAGTAGTACTCAAATTTTGCGTTGGTAGAACATTGAAGCTTATATCATTAAAATCAGAATGAAGAAACTGAGCAGGATCTGCATGTGAAGGCAAAGTGAATTCTTGAAGATTTTGATTGTGGACTATAGACTCGCAAGAACCAACTTGAGGAAACGTCTTAAAAGTAGGAGCAGAATCTTCATGAAAATCCAACTCTTTCATAATAGAATCCCAGTCGAAATTTTGTAGAACATGTTCTTCCCACTCAAGAGAATGATCAGTTGCAGAAACGGGTTTGCCGGAAGCTGGACTAGGACTCCGGCGAAGGTCAAGAACAGAGGTAGGTTCGTAGGTCAAATTGGGAGTAGTATTATCAGTATGAAAGGCGATATTTCGGGCTATATTGGTGTGTTTCGGGTTCTGTGGGGACGAAACGGGAACTTTCATTGCTAGGCAAGAAATGTTCTGTTTGAGTGTAGAAATGGAGGTAGAGAGAAGGGAGAGGGGCTTTTGGTGGTTATGATTGCTGGCTTTTTATCTTTGCGTGTGCATGGGTGTGTGTATAGATGTGAGGATGTGATAGATACATACATTACATGCTCGACACGAGTCAGGCCATTCTTTTATCTCTTTGAAGCTTGAAGCTCAAGTTATTACTTTGCCTTGCTTTTTGGGATTCTCTTAGCTCAGCTGACAGCTTGTGCTGGTTTAGCTCATGCAAATAGTTCCTGGTATAGTATTATTGTCAGCCCCTCCATTGGTATGGTCACTGCAACACTCAATTCTCCTTTTAGGGTTTTGTTTAATGAAGTTGATTGATAAGCTTCTGATGAACAAGAACCAAAAGCCAAAAGCCAAAATTCAGTAAACTAATTTAGTCTTTTTTTTTTTTTATGGAAGACGAAGAAGGAACTCATGCAAGAGTCAATACATATGTCAAAATCGTAGGTGTTATCTTATGATATTGAATTGTATGAGTATTATTCATTTCTCATCTTTATTTAGCCTAGTTTACATTTGAACTTTACTCCCTCACATTAAAAAAGAAAAGCAAGGTAAAAATTTTAATTATAATAAAAAAATACTTAGGTGTTAGCTAAACAATTTCAAATACTATTAATTAAGTTATTAATTATAATTGTTACCTCCATTTAAAGTTTGATTAAATATGCAAATGAAGCTGGCTAGGTTCAATTATAGATTTATATTTTCATACCAAGAAAGATAGTGTCCACCAAAATCTTGAAAATTGAAGCAAGAAAAGAAGCAAATGCGATGTAAATCGCTAAACGACGGAAAAGTCAATTCTGGGCGTTAAAGTTCCACATTTTTGTTGGCCCCACCACGTATATAAAATAGTACCAAGTAAATTAAATGCAGGAGAACTTTAAGTTTGTGTGGAAAGGACTAATTAAATTTAATTTCATCAATCGATATTTATTTTTCATTTTTCATAATAACTGTGCTCTTTATGTGATTTTTTAATAATTAGGGTAGCAGCAAAGTCTAGCAATTAAAAAGCTAAAGGTTTGATTTTTAAATTGACATCTTAGCAACGGAAACGCCAAACATAAACATACTTACTGCTGGAGAATTATGACTAACACTAACACGTTCACACTAATCAAAATAAAAAAAATAATAATAATAAAGAAACCCTACCCCACAAAAAGTTTGTGGAATTCTTTTTTGATGAGAGAGAGTGTGTACTGTGTAGGGCCCTACCTTACCACCTTCAGAACTTAACAGATGGGTCCTACAAATTGACATAAAAGTCTGACCTGATTGGTCTTGGCTGACTTTACATGACCCACCTGGACGGCTTTTTGTCGGACATGAATGGATCTTATTATGTATCCATAGTCAGCGCGTAGATTTCACGCCCACGTAGGATTAGCTTTTGCCTTTGGCGGCGAAGGGAAAGAAAGAAAGACGGAAAAGAGAGAATATGTTCTGTGTAGGAATGAGCAATAACGCTCTATCATTGATTGATTTTTAATTTGGTATTTATTTATTTTATTACATCACGAGGTTTCTTTACCCGTTTTAAAAAATTTATATAAAATTCATATTTTAAATTTCTATCTTGAACATAAAATTTATTATGCAGACCATTATCAATGGTGATAACGGTCCAATACGTTGTTGATAAAAATACCAATAAATTGAACCTATAAGATGATTAAAGTCTGTCCGTCCATTTTATGTGCTATAGAAAGAAACAAATTATCTAGGGTTTCAAGGAGAAAGGTTTTGTCCTACAAAAGATGGTTATAGCTTTGTGTGATGTACTAATCAAGCTGATTAGTATTATATTATGTCTCTCTTAATTATAAATTATTACGCCATGACACTCGCTGACACACAAAAATTAAGGGGATCCAATGCTCCTCTTTTATATATATATATATATATATATATAAAAAGGAGGAGTATTGGATCAATGGTATATTGATCATCTTTAGATAGCAGAGCGTAAAATTTCTTACTTTTTCAGCAAGTGAGCTTCTTAAAAATTAAATTTATAATCACGTGTAGAGAAATCAATCTTTTATTTTTTTTTTCCCTAAATATCCAGTAATTCTGGTAATATATGTTTTTAAGTATAATTCTACTAGTTAAAATTAAAAAAAAAAAAAAAAAAAAAAAAAAAAAAAAGAGAGAAGGCAATAGTGGATTACTTGGGTGAGTTGATTTTGTGTAATATGGAGCATCCAAAGTCCCACTTTTGGAATATCATGTAATCAAATGAAGGTCTATTACATGAAATTCCAAGCATATTCTTGGTAATTAGAAAACGACCATTCTGTTAGAAAGATAGAAACCAAACTCAAATGATTCCAATATAAACAAATAATTAATTAAAGAAATTTCAATGTCACCGGCCCTAATTAATTTCTTTGTGCCTTTTTCTAGATAATCTCCAAACTCGTGATTAACATCTAAGTATAAATTATTAGAAGCATATTTTATAATATTATTTTATGTATAACAACTCTTAATCATGATTAGTATTCAGAGGGAGTAGCATTAATATATCATATTTTTTCTAAACCTCATCCTATTGCATCTTTTCATTTATTTATTAATATCAACAAAAGTTGAGAATTTTATCTTATATAAATAAATAAATTATGGTAATTTTCACAATGCATGCTAACGCAGCTCATATATATAACTCATATACAAGTCTACGAGCAATGTGAAATCCCAATAGACCGACCATTGCGTAGGAGCACTAGAAAAAAAAAAAAAAAATCGATCAAATGAGATACTTTCTATTTCAGTTTATTAGACCTCCGATTTATTCATTCAGATAATTAAAAAAATAAATTTATTTTTCTAAATCGAATCAATATTTAAATTGTTTATCTGAATTTGGAGGTCAAATTTTTATTGAATGAAAAACTTTTCCTTAGAGTGTCTTATATATATCATAATCGTACCTACTCTAAATATATGTAAATGACCATATATCCATTTATTGGTTGGAGGACATATAAATATATTTTTTAGGTCAAATACTTAGGTATTAAGGATATTAAGTACACGGAACACACGCGGTGGAAAAGAGATAATATAGAGGGAGCTTGTAGAGCACAAAAGTTAGGGTTTGAGATTCCAAATTATTTGATTTTCATGGGGAAAGAAAAGATGGGTCTCTATACACTCACTGAAAAGAAAATTAAAGGCAAAGAAAGAAAGAAAGGTAGCTAAGCTAGCAATATTATTAATGTAAGGTCATTTTGAGTGGGGATAGTAGTGGAGGATCTTCTATCCTCTATTTTACAAGTAAGCTTATAAATTACAATATGAGTGTGTGTGGGTGGGGAGGATCCTTTAGGATATGTTGGATTTGCTTTGCAAAAAAATACCCTTTGATTCAATTATATGTCTCTTTATGACCACAATAATTCATTTACTTTGTTTTGGATTCTTAAAATTGTACGTGGCTTATGGGCTCTCTCTTTCTTTGCAATTATGGGGACCACTAAGTAATTACCATATCGCTATTTTTTTAATTCATTGAAGACTTTTATGGGCCGAAATAATACTGTAACGGTACACAATAAATGATGAGTCTCTATTTGGCTCATCAAATTGGTGAAAATAACTATAGTAAAGAGAAGTGAAAAGACTAATCAGACCACTGCTAATTGATTTTCTTGAAAGAAATTATTTTAATATTTTTGTTTAAGTTACGTATTTTAATTTTGCTTGCTCAACTTGATCTTTTGTTGAAATGTCCAAGTCGAAGATTGTCCACTTGTACAAGTAATAGATTTTTTTTATTATTATTGGAGGTTCATATTTAACTAGAGTTTCAAAATTATAAGGAAATTGAGGATATGGTCCATGCCCGAAAAAATAAAATTACAAATCCCTAGATGTTGTATATATAGATAGATAGATAGAGAAGTCAACTTGTTAATTGTCTTTTTCTTTTTCCTTTTTGTATTTTATTACTTGAAATTTGAGGACAAAAGGAAGGAGATAGAGAAAAATTATTATAAAGTTTTTCTTCTTTGAGCTTCTTTCTTTTTCAATGGGTTTGCAAGTGCAAAACTATAATTGCCATATATGTTATGGGAATAACCTTCCTAGAGTTTCAGAAAAAAAAAAAAAAAAAAGGAAAAAATGAAAAACTCACCAAGAGTAGGAAAAAGAATTAAAAGTGCTAGTATGAAAATGGAAAGTTTTTACCATTACCGCTTCGTTTCTTTCCATAAAATAATTTATAGAAAAATATTTGCACAATTTTTTATTATTTGGGACATTCATAAAAAATAAATCAACAGAAAATATTTTTTTGGTAAAAAAAAAAAACTTTTTATTTTTAAAAGAATAAAATATTTTTCGAATATTGACAAACTTATTGTAACTTTATAAATGCATAATTTTTTTAATTTATCAATCACTGGTAGCCAATACAACTACTACAAGTCATCGTTCACCACCAATCACCACCACTGACAACTACTGTCAACACCACCATCGATCACTGGCTATTTTCATAATTTATATTTTTTTGATATTTTCTTATATTTAACAATAAAATTTTTAAAAATACGAAATTTTTATTATTATAAATATTTTTATGGTCTCATAGGCTAATTATTTTAATATTTTTTTAGTTAATTTTTAATATTATAATTAAAAAATAAATAATAAATAATTTTAAAATATTTTTCAAGGTATGTACCAGTAACTAGTATATTTGCTACGGGGCTAAACTAAAGACCAGCATAAAGGTCCAATGGGCCCATTACTAAGATAACAACATCGGTCTAATTTCATTCCAATTTTAATATGTGAAGCGGCCTAATAACAAAATTAACCATGCCCATGGAAACATGGTATGTATGGCGAGAAAACTTAAAAAACAACGCGCAAAACGACTTAAAATAAACACATACGCCATTCAGCAAGTCCAGTTAACGACTGAAAACAAAATACCGCTAACAAAACGTTCTGTCGTTTTATCTGTCAAAATTAAAAATTAAAAATTAAAAATTTATAATTGAAGGACTTTGTACGAATACTATCCTCGTTCGCATGTAATTTGAATAATTATCAAAGAGTTATTAATTTGAATAATTACCGAGGAAATTAAAAATATGGACAAAAAAAGAAGTTACAAATCCCAAGACATGTACAGAGAAGCCAAATTTGGTAATTATCGTCTTCTTAGTTTTTTTTTTTTTTTTGGAATTTCAGGACAAAAGGAAGGAGCAGGATAAAATTTCATCGAAAGCATCAAATGAGATAAAATAGAGATGGGCCATGACATGGGCAAATCTGAAATCTGAGCCTGTCATTTGGGCCCAATTAGCAATTCTCTCTCTCTTATTCTTATAGCCGAAGCGGAAAATGGAAAATGGAAAATATGCGAGAATTAAGCAACAATATATTGATTCAATGATAAGACCAAGCCTGCGTAATTAATTAAAAAGTTCTGATTTAGCGGAAATGAAAATTTTAACCATCCGCTACGTGTCGCATGAACCTGCACGTGTCCATATCAACGACACGTAAGACTCGTCACCTTCCTCTCTATATAACCTCAATTCTTGAACGCCATTGGTAGTGATCGCTCGAGCATCTATCCTTTCATTCTTCGCAGAAGCTTTAATTATGAAATCTTTACTGTTATTACTCTTTCTTTCGCTTCCCTTTTGTTTTTCTCTTGAAGCAAAGGATGTTTCTTCAGCTGGTATGAGACCTTCTTTGGTCAAGAGAGAAGATAGGAAGTCATTAATAGTGACAGAGTATGGACAAATCTCAGCTGTTGATATTTCCACTGGAACAATTGGAGATTACCATCTTGAGTTTATTACATTAGAGCCTAATTCATTGTTTCTTCCTGTTATTCTACATTCTGACATGGTGTTTTATGTCAATACAGGTAATTAATTAAATTCTCCTCTTCCCTTCTGTTCTTCCTTTTATCTCTTAGGTTTTGCTTGACGCCTTCTCTGGCACCCGAGTCTAATTTGTTTTGGATACAGGGAGTGGGAGACTGAGTTGGGCTGAAGGTGGAAAAGAACTGAAGAGAATGGATATAAAGAAAGGAGATGTGTATAGGTTACATCCAGGCTCAGTTTTCTTTATGCAAAGTAACTTAGAGACAGAAAGAAAGAAGCTAAGGATTTATGCTATCTTTTCAAATGCAGATGAAGGAACCTATGTATGAGACCCATGATTGGGACCTGCCCTTTCTTTCTTTCCTTTAACATGGATTCCCTCTTAATGTATATATAGATTAGGAAGTTAAAAATTGACTTTCCTCTGTCACTATGCAGGAGCCACACATTGGAGCATACTCTAGCATCAATGATCTAGTCCTTGGCTTTGATACGAAACTCCTCCAATCAGCTTTTAAGGTAATTGTCTGTCATTAACTTGGTTAGTAGTAAATTACATATTTATTTGATTAAAATTAATTGGTGCCTCAAGGTTCCTGAGGAGGTAATAGAAGAAATGAAAAGTGCGATGAGGCCACCAGATATAGTGCACGCAGCGCCACAGAAAAAATCAATACTTTTGGAGATAGAAGATAGACTATTACAAGCTTTTGTTGGGAACAAAGATGGTACCTTGTATAGCAGCAATGGTGGCCACAAGAAAACCAAGAAAGTTAACCTTTTAGATGGTAAACCAGATTTTGAGAACTGTAATGGGTGGAGTGTGACTGTGGACAAAAAAGATTTGAAACGTCTGAAAGGTTCTGGCATTAGTGTTTTCATGGTGAACTTGACAAAGGTATATATAGTTAGTATTGCTATAAATTTTTCTGAGAGGATATGTGGAAAAAGTGGCTAATTAGAGATGGATTTTATTTGCAGGGATCGATGATGGGACCGCATTGGAACCCAATGGCAAATGAGATAGCTGTGGTTCTGCAAGGACTAGGAATGGTAAGAGTGGTTTGTTCTAGTAATGTAAATGAAACAGAATGCAAAAACATGAGGTTTAGGGTTCAAGAAGGAGATGTTTTTGCTATACCAAGATTCCATCCGATGGCTCAAATGGCTTTCAATAATGAGTCATTAGTTTTTATGGGATTTAGCACATCAACAAGTAAAAATGACCCTCAATTTCTAGCAGGGAAGAGATCTGTCTTCCAAACTTTGAACAAAGAGATCTTGGCTTTATCATTCAATGTCCCAAATACCACAGTTGATAAGCTCTTGAATCCCCAAGAGGAAGAAATCATATTGGAGTGCATTTCTTGTGCAGAAGAAGAGGAAAGGAAGATGGAGGAAGAAATGGAAAGAGAAAGAGAAAGGGAGGAAGAGGAGGCTAGAAAGAGAGAAGAAGAGGAGAGGAAAAGGAAGGAAGAAGAGGCTAGGAAAAGGGAGGAAGAGGAAGCTAGAAAAAGAGAAGAAGAGGAGCGGAGAAGGGAGGAAGAGGAGGCTAGGGAGAGGGAAGAGGAAGAAGAAGAGAGAAAACGAGAAGAGGAGAGGAGAAGGGAGGAAGAGGAGGCTAGGGAGAGGGAAGAGGAAGAAGAAGAAAGAAAACGAGAGGAAGAAGAAAGAGAAAAGAGAGAAATGAAGGAAAGAAAGAAAAGAGAACGTAAAGAAGCAGAAAGGAGGCAAAGAGAGGAAAGGAGAAGACGAGAATCTGAGGCGAGGAGGGAGCAAGAACAGGCTAGGAAAGAAGAAGAAGAAAGGCAAAGGAGACAAAGGCAACGAGAAGAAGAAGCTAAGGAGAGGGAAAGGGAGAGGGAAGTACAACCAGAAGAAGAAATTAAGAGATCTGAAGAATCAGAGGAAGAAAAAGAAGGAACAAGGAAACAAGAGAGAGAATACCAAGGTGATAGTGGACCAGGAAAAAGAGCCCTGAGAAAAGTTTGGAAGCTTTGAAGGGCATCCGCTTGCTCGGTTTCTGTATATAAGCGAATAACAGCTCCTGTAAGTTTGCTTGTCCTGTTTCCAAGCTGCTTTTTATCCCTCATTGTAATAAGCTCTGTGAACTGTGCCTGGACATCATCTGCACCTTGTAATGAGCTTTGATTGTTTTTTTTTCGATTAGTTTGAAGACCAGTTCTTACATGTAAAATAATTTATGAACTGCAAGTTTGCTTGTTCTGTCTGGACATCAATCCTAACTTTTCTTGTTTTGAGGACATAACTAGCAGTCCAGCACAATAAAAAAATTGCAGTCAGTATTTGAACGTTTTGATGTTCAACCCAATTCATGTTTCCAGGAAGTTAAATTCACTGGTAAAATTTCAACTCTTTTATGCATTGGGTGAATGATCACCATCAAGTTAGTACCATAGGAACAATAACAGCTTCACTGACGAAAAATGGAATGATCAAAGATGCTCAGCTTCATTTATCAAAAAAAGAGTGATCAAAGATACAGGTTTCATGGCAAGAAGTCAGCAACGGCCTACAGGCTTTTCCACCCAATATAAAGAAGTGCGTCACGATACCAACAATTGGTGGTGCAGCCTCGTAGGAGAGGACATGATCACAAATTGTTGGAGCTCATTACGTATGACACTACAACAGTTATGTCATCAAGTTTACCACCATAGTAGCGGAACCCAGCATCTTGAGCAGCAGCAGAAAAGGGTGTCTGTCGGTTCCTATCCAGTGCCCGTTGACGTGCCAAATCTGCAATCTTCTGAGCTGTTGCTTGGGGCCCTAAGCCAGCTCTTGCCGCATGAACAACAGCAGCAGTAACCTCATTGTTATATAAGTTGTCAAATAATCCATCCGTTCCAGCAACAATTACATCACCAGGAGAAACAGGAAATATGAATACCTGAGGCAATTGATTCAAAAAAGATGCTTAAGTCAGGTTGTCATTTCTTTACCAAAGTCTCAAACTACAATTATAAAATTGAAGGAAAAAAACAGGAGCAAGAATTCAAATTAACAAACTAATTTGACTACTAATAGCTCTACATTCAAAAAGAAAGAGTGAGAATCATTGAGATGTCTGCTCAAGAAACAAATTGAACTCGGTTCTTTCCCAGCAGTTATAAACAGTTGAAAAATGGCATCATGCGAGCAAACATAAGAATGCTCGCTTCTATTACCTGAACAGAAACTATGGTAAACATTCGAAAAACATTTATGTACCATTTTTATGAATTAACTGACCTGGCTGGAGCTTGGTTGATCACCGTGATTCCCACTTTCTAGTTGGTATGTAAAATTGAAGCCATGCTGCTGTACTGGGGATTGGAACACCGTGGATCCATCTCTGACCACCATGAATCCACTGTCTCCTAGATTAATAGCACGTATACCCTGATACAAGAAAAAAATCCAGATAAAACTACACAGTCTCCAACAGTATAGTTTCATTGTTAGGCTACACTAAATAAAGCAAACAATTCAAGGACCACATAAAGTCCAAACTGGAATAAATTCACAGTCATGGCTAAAAGGGAGACAACCAACAAATTTAAATTAACACACAGGAATGTGCCGCGGCCAATAGTAAAACTATTTTAATAGGTATAGCCATCTTCATGACTTCATCTAAAGTCAATCTTCAACTATAAGGAACCTATCCCACCAAAGACAGAGATGGAAGAGTAAGATGCTTTCATGCAATCGGAACAGACAAAATGGAGTCAGCAAAGTCAGCAATTTTTTATGTTATAAATTACAGACTTCAGACTTCAAATTCTAGATTTGTAATTCCATTGCGAGTACAAGAATAAGCTTCAGCCAACATTGAAGCAGACTGAAGATTCTACTCCCTCTATCCCGAAAAAATACTCCACTTTCTATTTTCACACAGATAAAAAATATTCATACAATTTTCCTATTATGCCCATCGAGCAATTAATATATTGGAATAATAAGTAAGAGTTAACGAGGGTCATTAAAAATAAGATAAAATTTAATAAGGGTATAATAGACAATTTAAGGATTGACTATAATGCAAAAAGGAAAGTAGACTATGTTTTGGGACACACAAAAAATATGAACTATGTTTTTGGAACGGGGGGACTACAATTTCCAAGAAAAGGAGCCCCTCGCATTTTGGAAAATTAAAATTATCAAAGACATCTAGCAAATAAACCCTACACATATCAAATGGCATGAACCAACTGATTGTAACACATAATGACAAAAGAAACGCCTATTCACCAACATTGTCTATAATTATGTTGTTAGTTAAAAATTACAATTCACAAAAGCCAAAACAGTCTAGTATTAACAAAAACTACTGGGTATTACAAGCAAGTCAAATAAGACAACGAACCTCATTTGTAAGGGCAACTATGCAAGCTGTTGACGAACCCTTGGCTTTTGTGTTGGAGTGTGCCTTCTCTAGCACCCTAGCAGGATCAATTGAACCCACAGGCTCATCCTTTATTGCACTTACAGAATTTGACATGAGCTCCCGAGAATATAATCCTGCATTGATTCCTACATCCGCCCAGCCTCCTACTCCATCTGCTACACCAATGACTTGTTCATCAGCACATATAAAGTGAGCATCTTCCCCACCTGTTTCTTCCTTATCAGGATGTGGCAAGTAACATGATCCTGAGAGCAGCTTCAGGGTTCTGTCGTATAAGAATAACTCTCAGCTCAATACCAAGCAAATTCAGAGGCTACATATATTTTGTCTGCTTATTAGAAAGGCTGTTATAGTATGACACAACTGTTTAACTCTATATTATTAAACTCATTCCATCATAAGGAAAATGTCGAGAAAGCATTTGGCTAGCTGGTCATTTGAAACAACTTGAGTATTTGAATTATTTCTTGAAATTTTGAAGTTAAAACTCAAATTGCCAATCCAAATATCATTTTGAACGACTATCTATCCAAAAGGACGTATATGAACCTTTTCAATTAAGCTAAGCATACATTCAGCGTGAAATATAAAGACCATTTTTTTTTGGATTTTGGAGGTGATTCTAATACCACATGGTTCAACCTATATGCACCCCGAACTCGAAAATAAATCACAACAAGGAAAAATGACAGCTAAAACATACAGAAGGAGGTGAAAGCACGTACTGGCCAGACACCATAGTGGAGTTTCCCAGTTGTTCCTCACGAGAATTTCCGTCAAACGACACATCACGAGCAGCTCCAGCAGACAATTTAGCAGAAGACAAGGTGTGGAAGTTCTTCAACGATGGCCCAGCAACAAAACCATTCAAATTACTACTCCCTATAATAGCATCAAATGAAGAATACCCACAAACCAAACGACTATTTGGCAGCTCCCCATTTCTCATTCTCACGCTTGCCTTTAAGCAACTGGCTCGACTTCTATCCGCAAAAAAAACACCGCTAGGCTTCGAAAAGTCCAATCCATTTCCACAAGTGGTAATCATATCATCAATATAAGTATCACCAAACACAGCTTTGGAACCCGAGGCAGCCATAGAATATCCACTAAGAGAACGCCTTACTGATAATTGAGTGGGATTATTTAATGAAAAGGCTGAATTTCTAGCAATTATCAATGTCCTAAATCCTAAGTTCAGCTTCACGAGAAACCCAGATGGCATCTTAGCCCCTTCAACCAAAAATCACTGCTTCTCCAATCACAACCTCGTTGAAAACGAAAATTTTCATCAGGATTCAGGAACCTGGAATGGTGATGGGTATTTGGTATTGCTCAGATGGGTAATAACATTTTAGCATGAACTTCAATGCATCAGAGTCTAATATGGAAATAGGAATTGAATTTTATAAAATAAATAAATAACTTACCTTTTGGTACTTAGGGAGAGATAAGAATTGACGGAGAAGGGGAAAGGAAATATCGAGACTTTTCTTGATGGAAGCTCCGAAGATTGGGTTATGAATTTATATCTTCGGAGCTTCTCTCTCCAAATCTCTATCACTTAGCTTGTCTCTGTTCGTTGAGAGAGAGAAGGAAAAGCCAAATGAAGTGTTCTCTGATTCTTTCACCTAAAGTCTTTGAAACTGCTCTTATTGCCGTTAAGTCCCACAATTTTGTTTTTTCACTCAATTTTACCCTTGTTGATTTGTAGTTCTGCATAATAAATTTATTACCGTTTGGGAAAATAAAAAAGAAGATAAGATTATGATTTGCCTTATTTCATATTAATTTTTAAATTAATCTTGAATCAGTTATTAATTGTTTGAAAGTTTTTCATAAATTCTTCAAAAATAAAAATTAACGTTTAGCGTTTTGACCAATCAAAATATTAAAACTAATCTAAAAATTATTATTGACGCAATCTCATTATAAAAATGTGCCAGAAAACTTAAAAAAATTCAAATTTCACTCATACGGTGAATAAAGAAAAATAAAAATAATTTAATTAATAATTTACTAGTTTTAAAATTTATGTGCTTAATGTGATAAAAAAGATTTAAAACAGTTTTCTATATAAAATATTTTTAAATAAATTATTAAAATAACTAATTTTATTTATTAATTATAATAGAAATTTAACAACTTTACAAAATGGAAATTTGTTACTATTTATTTATTATTAATTGATTCCGTTTTCTAAATGACACATCATTAATATAGTAATTTAATATGTATGGAAAGGCTACTTTAATATCATATTTATTGATATTAACTTGCACTTTCGTTGAAATTTATTTTCCATTTATTATTTTCTTTTGACTTATTTACCTTTTAGTATCTCAAACAGTAGAAAGTTATAAAAATATTTTTAGTAAATAATCAAAACAAAATAGTTAATAAAATGAAATATTAAGAGTTATTTTTTAATATAACAATAGAAAATTTTACTTGTGAATTAAAGTCAAATATCGAAAGACTAAACAATAAAAGTCTAAGATTCAAATATGTTTCACTTATCATTGTACTTGTTCCTTTTTTTTTTCTTTTTTTTGATAAATTGAACTTTTTTTGTTATATTTATAATTATGGTTTTAATTTTAAAATGATTTCAATATTAATTAATAAGTAAAAATTGCTGTTTTTATCAGGTTAAACAAACGGCTTGTGACGTTTGTTTGTGACTTGATCTATGACAGAATAACAAATGTCAAGTTGTGGGAGGTCGTTGTTCCACAATTAAAGAGACGGGCTGTGAGCCACTACTGTATGCTTGGTCAGAAATTTAGGGGCATTAGGTTTGGAAGGCGATGGGCTGAGCCTTTATCACCCATAAACAAGTTTGGACTCTTTGATATCATGAAGGGGCAACTCCTTTTGTGGAAGCTTTGTTTTCAGCAATTGGGCCTTATTTATTGTTAAGCCCAATTATTTTTAACCCATTTTCAGGACTACAAAATTGGGTTTGGGCCATTGTCGTGTTCATGTGTTCATTATAGATCATGGTTATTGATTGGGGTTGGCAATATATGGCCACATGACTATAAAGAAAAATCTTTTTTTTTTTTTTCATAAATTTTTTAAATCTATAATATATTAAATTAAAAGGACGAAAATCAACGTGGGATTATATTAAAGCAAGAGAACTGCATCCCTAAATGAGTTTGATTATCGTAAGAGTTTTACCTAATGTCTGAATATGAAAACAAGCGTGCAAACCAAGAGTAAATTAAAGATATAAAAAAATATTGTGACGTGTCATTACAAATTTTAATTATATCCAAAATTTCGTTACTTATATCAATTATATATATACAATTCTACACGTGAAACACAGCCAATTTATGTTCATTTGAAATAACAATCTATCTAAATCGACCATTGTATGATTTGAAAGATGTGATATAATTAAGGATGTCAAAAAATGTCTATTTTCAAGAAATGAACAGTTCTAATTCGGAGAGGGGCACTATCATCAGAAAGCAGGTGTTGAAGGGATTTTTGATATTGTACTTCAGTTGCAGAAAATGCTGAATTGGAAAGATAGAGTTGATGTCTGATTCGCCGTATTTTGGGAAGTTAGAAGTAATCTGTCCATCAAAAGTTAGGCACCTAATGTTTCGTGGACCTCTTCTTGATTCTTTCCCATGCTTCTGCACATCAATTCTTGAATTGGATACCCTGAACTTAATCATATTCTTTAATACTGCCAATGTGCAAATAGCACAAATCTTTAATTATTGATTTTACTTTTGTTTTCTTGATATATAATGCTGTGTTTGTGTGACAGGAAAAGAATATAAATTTGCAATTATCACGCTTGATATTAAAAAATGTCTAGTGGAGAAACGAACTCTTTCATCCACTAATATTGATTGAGATGAAGTGATCGACAATCCTTTTCTTTTAATCAAGTGTCTCGTGTTCAAGCTTTGGATACGAAACTACGGCTCTAAAAGAGTGGCTCCCTGTATGAGCCTGCATTATTTGAGTCAGACACAGCTGGAGCCTAATAGACTTAACAGGGAAAACTTGTTTGATTAGAAACATTGTTTGGTTATGAAAGCTACCTTATCAATATCATTTTGTAGACCATAAATTGTGGGACCATGATTGAGGCATTGTGCTTATTGCAATATTACAAAGAAGAAGTTGCTTCCACACCTTAAATTCCAAGAATTTGCTTATTTTCAAACTAAAGGAAATTTAGGTATGAATGTAATGTCTCAAAATCTGACCTTTTGAGACATGTTGTTCCACAGTTTGACAAGGACTAAGACAAAATTAAGGTAAACATGATGATCAAAGAAACTGGATTTAGATATAAGACATGAATACTAAGAAGATGATATGTATTTTTGTCAACTAAAATCAACAAAATTAGGCACAAGAAACATACTTTGCAAGGACAGTGGGCCTATAAAAGCCATAAACCAATGGCTGGATATTAATGCTATGCAGCAAGTTAAGAAAGTAGCGAAGGCATCATGGCCTTTGGTTTCTTGTTTTGTAGGACAACCTTATACTATTACATCCCTATATAATTAAATGTGTCCCATCAGTATCACCTTAAATTAACATTTTGCTAACTTATTTATTTTTCTAACTTTACACTTTAAAAAGAATTCATCTGATTGGAACAGTAAATAATTTCAATTTTTATAAAGACAGCAAGAACACAATTTTATTTTTGAAATCCGCATTTTACTAGGAGGATTGAAAACCTTTAAACTAATTAACTTGCTTAATATTACATTTTATGACGTCGCTAAATGTATATATATTATAAAAAATCAAGTTTAGGGGGTTACAAGGTCATTTCAAAAGTATAAGAGGCCACAAAAATTTTATGCGTAAGTTTATGGGGCAATTTATGTATGCGGCCAATGTTATATACTAATCTATTTAAAATTAAAGTGATATATATATATATATATATATATAAAACTAATATTTTATAATCCACTTTCTGAAATTCTAAATAGCAATATAAGCACAATGCAATTGGCTTAACTCTAAATAGCAATATAAAGATTTTGCAATCCGCTTCCTAAAACTCTAAATAGCAATATAAACATTAAATTATGCAATTGAATACTTTTAAAACTCTAAATAGTGATATAAATACTATACAATGGAATATTATAAATAATAAAAGTTGAAAAGTCATTTTCCAACATGCGTAATGTAAATTTTTAAATTATGTCAATAATATTGTTTGTATATGCGAAGTCATGTGCATAAAACCATTAGAATTTGAAAGAAACATACAGCCACAAGCAAATAGGAAAACAGCTAAAATTAGCAAGGAAAAAATAAAAATTTCTTGGAGACATCTAAGGTAGTAGAAAACGACAATAGGAAAAGACAAGGAGAGATTAGACATTTGGATTTTGGATTACTATTGAAAGATATATTCTTTCCATCTAATTGTAGATAAAAAAAACAAAAACAGCTGTTTGTTCATATTAATTATTAATTCCTTTGTTCATGTACTGTTCTTACTTCTTAGGCTTCACGAGAGATGATTGCCCTTTTGGTCAAACTTACATGATAGTATTCAAGATCTACCCAACCACCACCATTCAAATTCACATTTTTGTAATTTTTCAGCTATTAATTGAAATTAATTTACCATAAAAATAAAGTTATATTAACCTCAAAAATTGCAATCTTTTTTTTTTTTTTTTTCTTTTCTGTGGTCCACTCCTGAATTTGGGAATTATGACTCAACCTCCATCAACCTGGCTATAAAAAACAGGGGGCTTATCCTAAAACAGAGTAGACCCTTATTATTTGCATGGTGAGCAAAACCAACACCGCTATTACTACTGCCGTTGAATTTAATGGCAGGAGACATTGCAAGAGCTTTTGACTTTGAAGGATTTTTTTTCCTGCATGCATGTTTCCTTGTTTCTTTGTTTGGATGAGGTGGTATTCAGATAAAATTTTCTTTAACAACATGATCTTTTAAATAAATTTCATATGAGAAAGTATTCAATTTTACTGATAGCATAGCGTGTTGATATAATTAATCGTTTTGTAAGAGTTTTAATTCAACAGGGTATCAATTTTCCTATTATATGAATTATAAATTTTTTAATTCTAGTTTCTAGTCTTTCGAAAGAAAATTTATATCCAATAATTGCATTTAGCAATGAGTTAATCAAGCGTCTATTTTATGAAAAAAATTTCCAAAAACTTGAAGTTCTTCTCTCTTGATACTGAAAAAATAAAATAAACATAGGAGGAGGTGGAGATTCTGCAGAATGGCTAAATGTACACGAAAAGAAATATAATAGATTATTGAATTTGAATCCAAGAATCTTTCCTTGTCTCATGTCGAAATAAAAAAGAAGAAAATGTAAGGAATCTCGATTATTTTCTGGGGAGGAGACACCATAGAATCCGTGTGCGTATGATGTATTGACAATTGAGAAGAAATTTACAAGGTCTTAGTTGCAGAAAGATGTGATCCTGCACTGGTTGATGTCTTTCTTTCAAATGAAAAGGAGCAAAAATTAAAAAATAAAAATCAATCACTTTCTCCCACTTTTTTCAAGTAATAATAACTCTTCAATCATTTGCTGTTAGAACTTTAAGTTGCAGGTTCTTCTTTTTCTCTTTCTTTTCTCTCCCTCATTATCCTTCTATAATATGCAGGGTTAATACATTACTCACTGTTCTGGCACAGATCTTTTATATTTACTAGTCTTCTCCAATCAATTCATATTGTGATATTCATGTCTCCATCATGAACCAATCTCAAAACCCAAAGACAGAAAAATAGATCCTACAAAAATTCCGAATCTTACAATAACTTTAGATTTCATTCATAGAAACAGAATTGCAGAAGCAAAATCTAAATATAAACAATTACAGGATAAACTTAAATACATCTATCAGCAACAAATTGCACGATGCCTAGTCCATGTCTGATTGTCACCTCACAGAAACAAATTTGTACAGTTTATAACTTTATCCTTCCATGAGAAGTCTCCTCCGATGATTTTATCTCAATAACCTTAGAGCAGAAATGGATGACCACATCGATCAGACATGGAATCAACTAGCTGCAAATTTTTTTAAAGCTTAAATGGCCTCAGACTTCAGTTCAAGTATACTGAATAACTTAAGCCCCCAATTCATAAATAAGGATTGAAGGGAGCTTGGGATTTTTTTTTTTTTTTTAACTTTATTTTTTCTTTT
Organism: Jatropha curcas; assembly: GCF_041381405.1. NCBI lineage: Eukaryota > Viridiplantae > Streptophyta > Magnoliopsida > Malpighiales > Euphorbiaceae > Jatropha > Jatropha curcas. The sequence goes on from NC_143153.1 coordinate 31,689,046, forward strand.
TTTGGTGTATCACAACAGGCAGCATCAAGGAGGAAGAACAGCAATTTTAAGAGAGCCAACTGCTCTTGACGACCTGATGCTTACCTCCAGCTCCATTAGGGCAAAATTTTTTATGCAAAGTTCTATCTTTATCCTTGCTGCTGCTTCTAAAACAATTGCCCTAAACCAATTACTCTATACAATGTCCCTCTTAATTCCCCAAGTCAAAATGGGGAAATAGTAGTTCTTTCCTTGACAAGGTCATGAGCTCCTTCCCAGGTCTTTGCCAGAATATTCTCCGCCTCCAAAAGAAGCTGCTGCGGCAGCCACATCCATGCCACTACCAATAGAAGTAATTAGAGCTGACAAACCACTACTAGGGCTTCCACCAGCAGCCATACCCAATCCAAGGAAATCAAGGGTTGTTTGCTTAGGACCAAAAACAGAGGGAGTTCCCATCATCAATTCCTTTAACCCAGAACCTCCATCACAAGGTAAACCAAGTCCCAGCCCTGCAGTGACTGAGGTATTCTCAGGCTCAATTTGCCTATGGCCCCATTGCATATTGTCTTGCTGAGCAGATGATGAAGAAGATACAATTCCAAATCCACGAAGTAATGATGCATTTGTAGCAGCGGCTCCTATTTGGGCTGCTTTTTGTAATAGTGCAGTGGCAGACATTGCTGGTTGAGGTGGAGGCGCATATTGCCTGCGCTCTTGCCCTGCAGTACCAAATATTGATGATCCATGACTGGTGGAGAGACAGAGAGAAATGGGTTCAGTAGATGATGGTGGAGCAAGGTCGGCTGGACGATCAGGGTGAGCCATAGCTCGAATTAGGTCAGTAAATGCAGGAGTTTGAGGAGGCTGTATGCTTCCAGACGCAGTTGATGAAGCAAATAAACTAGCAAAGACACTGCTGCTGGTGCTACCATTGCTGCTTGAGCTGGTGCTGCTGCTAGAGCTACCATTTAATCCTGCAGTAGCCAATGCGGATTGGGGCGCCAGCGCTTCTTCTATAATTGGAGAGGGATTATCTGGCAACTCTGCATTAGTAAAGCAAACGAGGGGAAAGAGAAAAATAAAAAGGGTCACTTAAACATACAGTCATGGAAAGTTGGGCTTTTCTTTATGTAGAACTTTAGACAAAAAAGCAAGATTCAATAATGGTTCCTTTTCTATAGACTAAATCCACTCCTCTTCCTTTTTTAGCTTTTGATTCATTTGTATTCTTTATCAAGATTGTGCTAACTGAATCTCATAGTTTGGAAGAAAGGTTTATTTTCTTGCTTCCTTTAGCTCTACTACAACCAAAACATACTGTGCTATTTATAATAACTTAAGAAAAAACAAAGATCTATAACAGACAAAAACTACTAGACTCCAAGATCTAAAGAAAGAGAGGGACAAAGAACAAAGATTTCTTGATTATTAAGCCAAAAATCACAACCGACAAATATTCAAACTGAAAATTTGGGAACTTTCCAAATTTGGCGCCAAGCGAAATATAATTTACCTGGACTATGATTAGGCGAAATAGAGGAAGATATTACACCAGCTGACTGAGCTGGAGGAGCAGGGGCTGCAGCTACAGGTGCTAGTGGAGGAGGCGGCGGCGGCGGCGGAGATGGGTCAACTTGTACCTTAGGTTCGGATTCTTGATTTGGATTCAGGTTCACGGCAGCCGGATTTGGATTAGGAGTCTGAGTGGCTCTGGCGCTCTCCTCCGCTAAAGCATCACAAAAGGCTCTATGTGTGATGAAGCTATCCCTCCTTCAAAACAATAACAAAAATTTCTTGAAATTTCGATACCCAATTCAAAAAATTGACAATCAAATCCAAAATCAACTAACAAAAACCTTGAAAAAAGAGTTCCACAATCGCATTTATATTCCCTAGTGCCACAAATTTTGGAGTGAGCTTTCCAATCAGACTGAACTGCATATTTCTTCGAACACTTATCGCATTTCCACTTCTTCTCGCCGTGTTTCCTGCAAAAATGCTTCTTTATCCCTGTAAGATCGCCTAAAGCTCTAGATGGATCGTGATGAACACAAGTCGGCTCAGGACAAACATAAACTCTCTTCTTTACTTCCTTACTCGATCTCTGTCTCAACTTCCACGGTAGATTGTGGCCTCGGCGATGAAGCTGCAAATTCTGGTCCCTTTGAAACCCCTTATTGCAAATTTCACACACAAATCGGTTCGTGGCCAAAAGGGTTTTAGGAGACAAAGCAATCACCTCTGCATCCGGATCTGCAATAAAATTTTTAAAATTAAAGCAAGAAAAACAAAACTATGGAAACCTCAATATTTATATCTTCCTGTTCCTTTATATTACCTGGCATTCCAGGAAGATTCCGTTTTTTCTTGCCGGTGGCGGTGGATTTGGGCGGCGGGGGCTGGTTGCCAGAGGAAGAGACGCTAGCTTCACCGGAAGCTGTAGAGGAATTATCTAAATCGACCGGCATGAGTGCAAGAAATCGAAAATGAAATTACTAGATCAGAAGCTAGTGGACAAAATAGATGAAAAAGTTAAAAAAAGAAAAAAAAGAAATCTATGTCAAAAGAAGAAGCTACTGGACAAAAAAAAAAATTTATCTTGGAGAATTTCAATGAAGCTTTTGGAGACAAAGTTCCTCTTTTTTGTTCTAGGGTTTCGTTTAAGAGCTCTCCCTCTCTTAGTCTCTTTCTCTGTCTCAGCTACCGGTCAATATCCTTTTTTATTTTTTTTAACCCACCTACCAGCTCTTATGAGTACCTGACCCAAAAACTCACATTAACCCAATCATTAAACCCAAAGACTGCAAACTCCAGTTCTCAGCTCAGAATCACTATTCAAAACTCAGTAACCGGAAATCTGATCGCCGGTCGATCCAAAGGTCAACTACTGAATAAACAAATGCCCAGAGAATCAAGAACAGTGAAAAAACCCAAAAACCAAATCAGAAATAAGCAGTAGAACTATAAAGACTGCTTAAAAGAAAGAAAAACAGAGTAAGAGAGACAGAGAGACTTCGTGTGAAAGCTTTTTGGAGAGAGAGAAAGGCAAAGTCTTTGGTCTTCGCTCTTACTTTTCAGAGAATATAAAAAAAGAAGATTAAAAAAAAATTAAGATAAGTGGTTTTGGTTAGTATTTCTAATCAAAAGGGTTAAATCTTAATTAAATAGTTTGGCTTCTTGTCCAAGTTTTCAATTACAATCAAGAGGATTTACCGTGCACTTGTCGTTTTCGGACACGGAGTTTCATATAACGACGCTATTTTCTGCATTGTCGTTTAGTGAAGCGTTTGAATTCGTTTTCTTGTTTGTTTGTTTGCTTGCTTAGGACAAGAAGAAAGCTTGTAAGGAGTTGAACTCTAACAACTTGTACAATAGTCCAAATGTCTTATTTATGAGTTACTAGCACGATTTTTTTTTTTTCATTAAATTGAAAGTCAAAGTACTTTTACGTTGATTTTGAGACTTTTTACATGTTTAGCCAGTCTGATTTTGACACGTGTAAGTGATTAGTGAAGTTGAGCATGTATGATTGATGCCTTTGTTACAGTGGTAGTATAAAATTATTATTTCCTCAACCACCAAAATAGAGAACAGTGCCCAAACATGAGGTGTGATATTCATTAGACGTTGGATAAATGAAAAGCCATGTGGCTTTGCTTTTTTAGTTTCTTTTCTTGTTTAGTTCTTAATTCTTAATCTTATGCTTTTGAGGATTAGAGAAAAAGTTACAAAAAAGAAAACATAAGTCTTAGGTTTGGGAAAAAGAAGGTTGTGTCTATCCAAATGATCTCATTCTTATTTTTGGGGCTATTGCCTCTTGAAAGAATCATTAGATGAGTTTGAACAATTTTTATTTTTGAGAAAATTGAACAATCATTTTTCACTTTTTCTAATTTTAATATTTTTTATATAATTTAGAGTTATAAGCAAATCGAGTTCAAAATGAGTTCGAATTCGGCTCAGTTAAAAATAATCAAGTTTGAATTCGGTTATAAAAGTGATTACTTACGATAAATGCTCGAACAAGTATATCTATATAATTATAAATATTCAATTTATCATTTTTATCAAAATTATCCCTATAAATGCATATATTTAACTATGTCATGTGTTTTCTTTATATTTATCCAACATAACACTACCGATCTATTAAGATGCCTCAGCTGCATACATCACTGTACTTCCAGTTGAAACCTATTGTCATAGTAAACGGTTTTTCTAGCCATAACTTTTTCTTGAATTCTCAAAACCTCTATTACTCTATTCCAGTAAGACAGAGGACTCATTACTATCTCAGTTGTGCTGCTGAAAACTACTATTTAAATATTGTATATGTATTTTTCAAATTAGATCAGAGTGATATTCAAAAAATATTTACAATTATATCTAAATTATTGGCTAATTGGTCTTGTGTGTTTAGTAAAAAACACAATTACGTATAGTAATTACATATTTTATTATCATTAGTTATTGATGTCTCAACCATTAAATGTCAATTTAATGATTAATATTTAGTTGTTGGTATGTTGACTATTTACATATGTAAAGAAATGATAATTTTTTAAGGAAAATATTTGTATAAACAATGCTTGGTAAGCCCTAACCTTCTATCATTATAGTTTATAAGTCAAGTACTTATTTACTATATTATCAATTAAATGACTTAGTTTGAATTTTTATTGCTAAAAATTATACAATGCTTTTATTAAATGATTCCACGTGTTAATTTGATGTACAAATGAAATTTATTTTTTAATTGAATAAAAAAAAATGAATTTGGTATAGCTCCAAAAATAAACCATCTAATAGCAATGGCTTTATAAATCTATGTATTCTTAATTGGACCTAACATAAAAATAGTAGATAGATAATAAATTACTTTATAATTAAACAATTAAAATAAATTTAGAGTTGGAAAATACTTATATCCGATTGAATTTTATCTGTAAAATTAGGAATTTAACATCTAAAATTATTATTATTATTATTATTATTAAGATATTTTACTTAAATACTATCTTCAGTGAAGCCATCCTACCTTAAAAAAAAAAAAAAAAAAAAAAAAAAAAAAAGAAAAAGAGTCTGTAAATACTGATGGACCCAAATTAGCAGCTTTCTTTAATCTTTATGGACAAAGTAGATCATCTTCTTATAATAATGTGTTTAAATTATTGTTTAATTTTTCTAATCCTTGATTATTTTTAAGCAAATGACGATACGGCTCTAAGATACAACCAAAAAGCCGGCATGCATTTTTCTGGTGATTCACTTGCATTGACTTGGCATGCCTCTCCTCTTCTTTATTATTATTTTTTTTTTCAAACAATGCATTATATCATATGGGTCCCTCAGTTAATATTTTTATTTTTATTTTTATTTTTATTTTTGCGAGTGTTAAGAACTTTGTCTTCCTTCAGTTTTAGGGAAAAGAAATATGAATTCTGAATCCATGCATAACTTCTATTTTTGAATTTATTTTATCAATTAAGTCAACTTTAATTAATCTGAAATTGTCTAATAATTTTGGAAATATTCAAAGTTTATTTTGACTCTAAATAATAAGAATTTATTTATTTCCAATTGGTGGTCTCATTTTCTATAGGGATGTAGGAATTGAGAGTCTCATATTAGTGTATCAATTTTTATTTTTTTTTATTTGAGTATTTGCTTCAACAAAAAAAAAAATTATAATTAAAGTCGTTGAGGTTAACATTTCTTTTTTTTTTTTTTTTATTCATAACACGCGTGTTCCTAACCCATTAGCCGAAACTTAATCTTGCTCACGCGGCTCCAACCAAATTCACCATAAATGCATATTTAGAGTTGTTTTTTTTCTTAATATGGGATCTCATCTTTTTCTATCATTAATAAAGAATCTCACCATAAAAATGTTTGAATTAATAACTAATATGAATAAGATTTTTTAACATTGACTGTCGTTTTGCCTTTTGAATCATTAATTAGCAGAATGATAGAACACTTTTATATGTATATAGTTATAGCTAAAGAAGGTTGTACGAATAACATTTTGGATATCTATTGTCCTCTACCTCTCATTTATTTTTCCGATTGATCCACCATAAATGGCATGCACTCATAGGTATAGATTTGGCTTTGAGTTGTCAGAAATACCAAATTAACCATTAAAATTAATTAGAATCTCTAGTTATTTGAATTTTAACTTAGAATATCGATAAAATTATTAGGTGAAGTACTGGGTTAATTTCATCTGTCATTTCTCAATTTAATACCGATACATACCATCACGCATACATATTAATTTATTAATAAAAAATAATTCGAACTTCAATATAAGGAACGTGTAAAATGACTTTTTATCGTATTCTATATTAAATTTCGTATAAACACGTTGAAAATAAAAAATTATTCTTTAAGCTATGTCAATCGCATTGTAATTTAGATTATAATGGATTTTATTATTCCTGATGTGATCTTGCTTTATTTTAATGGGTAAATCATAGGGAAAAATTAATAATTTCGCTACACAGTAGAACGTGTGATAATAATTTTGAACAAAACTTATGAATTAAATGGTAAATTATCCATTATACATTATAAATAAATATGGAAATTTCAAAGATTTTTTAATAATTAACTCTTATTGTCTGTACTTAACTATAATTTCTGGTTCTGCCATTTGCTGAAGTACAAGAAAGAAATGGGCAGTACCACCATAAACGGGTCTGGAAAAAGAGTTGAGGCAGCGGGGCCTGCCTCTTTGTTAGGGACCAAGACATGAAATTGCCAATTCCTTCCACAATTACTTACTGGCTAAATAGAAAAATACAAGTCAATGACTTGTCATTCTTTCAGTCCTTTCTCTCCCACTTTAGACGATAAAGAAAAGAGCTGAGGAGAGGTGAATATCTAACCTATGCTGTGCAAGTATCCATCTTTTAACTTTCATCTTCTAAAAGTTGATTCCATCCCTCTTTTCTTGCAAGACATTGACAGGGACAAACAAGCACCGGTATAATATCAATTTGTTTCCCTGACATGTTTGGTAAAATTGATTGTTTTAGTAATTGTCGGCTATTCTAATAGTTATTAGTTGTTTAACTAGCGTTTTATCAAATATTAAAGGGAATAATATTTTATAATTCACTCCCTCGAACTTTAAACAGTAATATAAACGTTACACTATGAAACACTATTAATAATAGAAATGTATTTTAACAATACTACATTAAAAACTGTTACCAAATATGACCTAAAGTATTTGATATGACTGTTAGTTGTGTTAAAAGATTAGAAAACAAAACGTTTACCCTTTAATTAGGGTATCTTGTTCGTATGCTGATATTTATATTTGGTTCGAGTTTCCTTTTCATGTTGAAGTCTTCTTATTTTAGATTCTAATAATAAATAAAAGTTTATTCTTTCAAAAAAACAAAAAACCATTCAATATCTATTATTAAAATTGTAACACAAGGCTTAAATTGAATTACATAATTCAAGTTAGCTAAATATATATATATATATATATATATATATATATATTTATATAATGGTAGAATATCTAAAAATAAAACATTGGATATAAGATAAGCTTTAACTTTACAAGCATCCTTACATAGTCTACAATTTTTCTGTAAAGGCAGGAATTAGAACATGAAACCCCAGATGCCTTTAGAAAAAAAAGTTTTTTGATACGAGTGAAGTGCATGATCTCTGGCAATACTGCTGCTGCAGTATATTTATAGTGGAGCACGTGACAATTGTTCAAAAGGGGGGGCCACGAGATATTGCTAAGCACACAATAGGTCTGATTCTTCTCATCTTTATTAAGTTATAAAGTGTGCGTATAATAATAGATTCGTGGTTGGATCAGAAAAAAAAAAAAAAAATTATAATGCACCTTCAAATGAACTTTATTTATCAAATTTGCTTTTGGTCTGAATTTAAAAAAAAAACATCGTATTATTATCTAAACTATATATACTAAATTAAAGAGTATATTCATTTATCAACAAGAGTTGGTTTGCGTGCTAAGTAAACTCAATTTTCTGTAAATATGAAAATACAAATTTGATTCTTAGGAATCACACTTTACTGAGAGAGTTAAAAATATCTACACTCCACGGTCAGAAGTAGATTATACCTCCTGATTATAAAAAAAAAATTATTATCCTAAAATATAATGAATAATCATTAGGGTTGTCATTGAAGTTTACATTTTACCAAACCTCTAAGGTGCAAAGTGCATTCTAAATTTCGGATTAGTTGACTGTATTTAATGGAGAAAGAAGCTATTAATTAATAAAGCACAATTATTAATAAATATAGTCAAATTTTCTATGATTAAGTGAATGACTTCTTCTGCCACTTGGCCAAAATCCCAATTACCACAAATTTACCAATCTTGTGATGTTTTTCGAGTCAATTAGGGTTTGCTGGACACGACTGGCTTGAAAGTGATCTTCAGTTTAGTATAGAATGTTCATAAGTTGTTCAAATAGAAGGTACAATTAATCATATGTGTCTTTTGTCTTCGTCATCATTATTATCATTATCATGTAAGCATTAGGAAAAATATCTTAATGAAGAGTTATAAGGACCAATTTAATTAGTTGTTTGTGCTAATTATTAAAAAAAAAAAAGATTAGTCAGCCGTGATTGTTGAAATATTTTTAATTGTTGATGATCGATAGTGGTTAATCGATAAATATTTATAAAATTTTAATAATTATTGCTATTAAAATCCATAATGAATATTAAAGACACGGTTGCAGGCCTTTAGCTCGGCAGATGAAGGTTCAAGAACAACCTTTCTTGCATGTTATCATTGCATTATTTAAAGAACTATATATAATATTAGGGTTTATGTGTGATAATATAAACTACTGATTTTATTTATAAATCAAAAGGAAAATGATAGTCCAATAAACTTTTTTTTTTTTTGTGGATTTGAGTAGAAAATGATGGTGTAAACTTATAACATGAAAACTTTTGATACTTTCAGAGAAAGTTATATGTGGAGTTGAGTTGAGTTGAGTCGAGGGACTCGAGTCGAACCAAATCTATAAATTGTAAATTTTTTTAAATTTAAAAGAACAAACACCCTTTTGCTGTAGAGGAAAGTTTTTCTTATCGAATTGTATAATTTATTTTTTCTATCAGGCTAAAAAGTTTTCTTGTCGGGCTTGAGATCAAGTCCAATCTAGTTCGGCCCAAAACCTTAAAGACCTTTAGTTCTAGATCCACACCACAGGCCCATTCTTAACCCAGTTAGTTTCTCTAAATGACACCGCTTGGCCCCCTCATCATCCAACCAAAATGACTCGTGAAATATATATTTTATTTTCTCTTGGCATTGAGCGAAAGCCAACAGCCCCACTAGACCAAGCCTCTTCACTTCAGTCACCGGAGCATCCGTGAGAGTGTGAAACATACGCCACCGCCGGAGATACTGAAGTATGGACCTGGATGACTTCGATGAACTGGGCGGACCGAAACAGGTTCCTTCACGAACATCTAAATTCGCGCCTAAATCCTCCAAATTCAAGCCCCAGCCAAAAGAAAAAGTGAAAACAGAGCCAAGTGCAAAACCAGAACTACAGGAATCGGTTTCGGTACCGAAAGTAGAACCTCAAAAAGCATTCTCTGATAAGAAAAATGAAGGAGAGGAAGAAGTTAAACCTAAAATCGAAACCGCACCTAAGACTGAACCATCGGTCTCCAACAATGGTCATGTGAAAATGGAAATTGATGGTAAGGTGGAGGTCAGGGCGCTGCCGAAGGTGAATGATCCCATGGATGAAGACAAACACGAAGAAGAAGCTGAAGGAGGGGAAGAAGAAGAAGAAGAGGATATGATTGTTCGTGAAATTGATGTCTTCTTTACGCCCTCCATCGATTCTGACACTCAGGTAAAACTTCTGTGTTTCTCTTTCGATATATTCACTGCATTTGTATATGCCATTCTATTTTTTATTTTGTTGTTCTTGTTTCTGGAAAAATTGGGTTCAGTTATATGTTATGCAATATCCTTTGAGGCCGTGCTGGAGACCATACGAATTGGATGAAAAATGCGAGGAGGTAATTATTTTGGTTTAATAGATTTTTTCTTTGTTCTTATCTTTCCAGGAGAAAGAGAGACATAAAGGGTTGTTCTTTTTTAATATATTTTTTTTGGTAGGTTAGAGTGAAACCTCAAAGCACGGAAGTGCAGGTTGATTTGTCTATAGATGAGACTACCAACTGGGATCCTGCTCAAGCCAGTAAACTCAATCTGAAAAAGCAGGTTTGCCTCTAATTTTGCATTTCAAATAAAGGCCCATTTGTTCGGAATTTTTCCTTGTTTTGTAATAGTCAAGGTGAAACCAATGTGGATATAGGGTCTTTATGATCCATGAAGATATATTTATTGTCCAAGTCTAGCCATAGTTGATGCCTAAGTATGTTCTATCACAGTTAAACTTTGTGCCTTGAGATTCTAAGGCTGCAAATATTATTCATTTTTTACTTAGTTGGGTTTCAAATTTTTTTTGTAATCGGGATACATTTTAGGTATAAAATCTAGTAATATCTGTTTTGTTATTCTACTCTACAATCAATGATGATTATTTGTCTGTGGTGGTTGGGTTTCTGTTTCAATCAAATTTAATTAATGTTTCAGTTGATTGATTTTGTGAATTCCTTTGAGGTACTTTATATTCTTGTAACCTGGTTATATATATATAAGACTTGGTATATGTCCATAATGTTATTATTATAATATAATCTAATAATCATATTTCGTGGATTTGCTTAGACTCTGTCATCTTCATTTATGCCATCTTGTACAACTGGCTATGCAGTTGGAGTTCTGATTGGTAACAAGGTATGATTCTTGTTCTGTTGATTTTCTGTTTTAACATACTGTAACGGGTGACAATCAATTTAGGCTAATGACAAAAAAGAAAAATAAAAATCCAACTTCCAATATTGACTAATGCTATTAACATTTAATGAATTCGAAATCAGTTGAATCAAATTCTGAAATTGAATGATGTGGCAACACATTGTGCAATCTTCTCTTCTCTTTAGAGTTACACACACAGATACACATGTATGTTGCACACGTAGGCACATCCTTTAACATTTGTATCTGGTAAGGCCTAAGCTAGCATAGGAAGGGAATTGTTAATGTTACCAATTCCGCCGATATGGCATATGTTTTAATTCAATATTTAAAAAAAAAAAAAAAAGATGTATTAGAGCTTGCGATTAAGTTCGGATTCTGATTCATGCTTTGAATCTTGTTTGAAAAAGAAGTTACCATCATGATTGTGCGGCTTAATGCTGTAAATTATTTCCAACTACTGTTAAAAATATCCCGTTCTAAGAGGCTTTGGGTTATTTATCATCTTGCAGCTACACCTGAATCCAATTCATGCAGTGGTGCAGCTTCGACCATCTTTGGAACATGTTAATTCCAATGACTTGAAAAGGAGGAACATTGCCTCTTTTAACATAGATCCTACTGTTAAGATTGGAGATTCTAGTGAAGGGAAGCCTATTGGTCCATCAAAGAAGCAGGTTCTCTCTATCTTTCTCTAACTTACAACACGCACAAAGCCTCAATCAAATTGCCAAAACCATGATTACATGCTGTAATTTGTTGTATGGCCTCCTGAATGTCACTTCTGGGCCTAATGGATATGAAACTCACTTTCAACACTCTCAAAATCTGCAATCAGCTTCCATATTATGCATATATATATATATATATATATATATATAAAGGAGAATCATGGACTCTGAAGTGACGCTCTCTTTGGAGACTGAAACTCTCTAAAATTTAAGTATTTGGTTTTAACTTAGCTAGGAAAATTTAAAGATTTTGGAGAGAAAATAAGTCTCCCTTACCTCTATCTAATTTATGGCTTTTATGGATCCTCACCTAATATCTCTTTCAAAATTACTCTCTAATTGGCTTTTAAACACAATGGCTCTTGAAGTTCCCTTATAGTTTGAAATTCTCAATTAGTTTAATATTGTTAGGTTAAGAATGTTTGGGATAAAATTATACAAAATTAATTTTGAGATAAAATTTTAATATTAAGTTTGTTCTGTGTTAATATTGCACGTGAAAAAAGATATTAATTATATGGATTTTGGATCAGCAAAGGCAAAAATTGACCAAAATAAAGATTTGCAACTAATGTCATTATATGCATGTGCCAAATTAATTTTGTGATAAAATTTTAAGATTAAGTTTGTTCTATATTAATATTGCAGGTGAAAAAAGGTATTAATTATATGGATTTTGGATCAACAAAGGCAGAAATTGATCAAAAATAAATATTTGCAACTAATGTCCTTTTTGCATGTGCCTTGTTCTAATAAAATGATGACATAGCCATCTTAATTTGAATAAACCTTTTGCCTTTTTATTTTAATTCACCTGTTACTTAAGAATCATGTTTCACTTTAATTAGAAAAAGAATTTTTAGTTCTACATGATAATATTTAAATCATGAAATATTATACAATCGTGTGAAGCACAGAAAACTGCCTAGTTTACATCTGTGCACTTAATCTTGTATGACTTAGGGGGAAAGTGAAGAAGGATATAGTAGCTTCAGACTTTCTAAACATTTTCATAATCTGGATTGATTAAGGTTTAGTTGTGTCTAGTACTTAATAGTTCTGAGTACCTAGGGTTATTTATTTTATGCGTGTTGGTGCAGATCAAGCGGACAGAGGTAGCAAATGATCAAATTTCAGATGCCGAGAAGGTAAAAGAGTTTTACATCTAATTTTTTAATTTATATGTATAAATTAATTTATTTTTGTTGTAGGAATGTTAGTTGTTAACACATTGTTGTTTGTGTTATTTAGCTGTTGTTCCATGGTTCTTTTGGAAGTTTTTCTTCCTGGATAGGGGAGTATTTTTCTTTCTCTTTTATTTTTCTCCCTGAAGTTAACCAGTAAATTGAATTTGTTGAAGAGTTTGTGAAGTTTAATGGATCAGAGTTGTGTTAGGAAATAATGTAGTAATTTTCAGAAGTTGACTTAGGTGAATTATATTTTAGAGCTGTAAGTGATACGTTTCATGATGGGATATTATTACCATTTTAACCAATTTTATGGTTTATTATTTCTTTAGTGCTTTTCACTAAATTATCTGAAAACAGTGAATTGATTGTATTCTGTATTTTCCCTTTCTTTTTCTTTTTCGTTCCAGTCTTGGATTTCGCTCAAGTACCATGGCTCCAAAAGTGATTTCTCTTCTAGTTATCTGCAGAAAATGATGGCTGAAGAAGGTTCTCCCATGGAGTTTACAATGAGCCCGTATGATTTTCTTTATCATTTTTTACCTAAGCAGTAGTTATTCAGCAAAAACATTTTTGAAAGAGTGTTAAGCTTATGCTTACCTTTCTGAAGCATTGAGTACGCTGATTTTTGCATTATGGTACTTGAAGGTACGACTATATGAGTTCATTGTGTCCTGTGGCATCCAACAATGCTAAATCTAAAGGTCCTTCAAGAAGGTTATTCCACTCTTCCAATTACTGGCTATTTTTTTATTTAATTTTACAGGTGTTTTGAATTGCAATTATGTTTTTTCCCTATTGTTCATGCTTAAAAAATGCATAGATGCAAAATACAGCATGAATATGCATCTTTGAAGTCTACCAGATCCACCTTCATTGACAATGTTTTCTTTTGTTTTGGGTTGGGGTGCATGTTGGGGTTAATAATAATATGAAAACTTCCTCCAATGCCAAGAATTATAATTCTGCATTCGTTCCTAGTTCCTACATCCTACTAAATAATAAACATTAAATTAATTGTTCTCAAAATTAATAATAATCGTCCTCAATTGCTTGAGTAACCACAGAATATGATTATCAGTTCCTTCTAATACCAGATTACAATAATTATTATTGTAAATGATATTTTCTATTTTTTATTGCAATTTTGCAAATCAGAAAAATTTTGGCTGCATAGCCCTGTATTTTTTAAGATGTTGAGTTTAATTAAACGAGAATGAAGTAAAAGAGAAATCGGAAAAAATTTGGCAGCATAAACCCAGCTGTGCCTAAGTGAAGGCGCCCATTAATAACTATGTTTTCACATACCTGTTTTGTTTGTCATTTAGGATTTTAAAGATGTGATTTGATGTTTTCAGATTTTTGCTGTCTTTGCCACTAGAAGAACGTATGAAGAAATTGCTTATAGAGGTTTGTGCTTACTCAAGACAATGGATGTGCATCCTTTGTTGATTTTGTAATGATGGTTGTCGAGTTGCATGAATTTCACTTGTCTGAATATTGTGTGTTTGTGTGCACATGTCTTTGTGATGTAGTAGGTTTGACCATAACTAGTTGGACATGTTAGTGACTTAGGATATATCAAGATGTTTGTCTTTCAAAGAGTTGAGCATTTTGTTTGGAGAACAGCAAGTATTGTTAAGAAAGAAAGAAAGGAAGAAATGAATGTAATACTGTTGAGGACAAGAGATCTTCCTATAGCTCAAAAAATGACCAACAAGAAACATAAAACATAAGATAAAAAGTAATGCCTCCAATAGAGTTGGGTAGCATTCAAAGAGACCCCTCCAATAGAGTTGGATAGCATTCAAAGAGACCCCTCCAATTAGAAAAGCCACCTTGTCCCGCAATAATGAAATTGCTTTGATATTTGAAGATATATGCATTACTCCCCACCCAACAACTCCATGTAATTGCGACAAAACCACAATTCCAAAGCATATTGGCACCTTTCCTGCTTCCAATCACTTTCCATTTTAAACCAAAAGCTCTCTCTAATGGTTTTGGGCTTAATCCACTACTCTCCAAAAATGCTAAAGTGAGAGGTGATTCCAGATATATGTGCAAGCCACTTCACAGTGTAAAATAGTGAAACATGAGCCTTGCCATGCTCATAATTCATGCAAACCAATCAAGAGATAAAATATTTAATACAACAAACTTTTTTTTTTAAGGAATAACCTACAACAAAAACATAACCATTAGGTTAGCATATCGTTAAGGAGTTGTGTGTTTATGATTCACGTTTCTGTTTATGTCTAAAGGTTTCCTTCTAGGTCTACAACTGAGAGAATATTTATGCATTCAAAGATCCCAATAGAATTCATTCTATTACATGTCTGAGGACCCCGACTGAGAGATGCTTCTCCGCCATGTTGGCATTCCTTTAAAGTCGTATAAGCGTTTGAGTTTGTCTCTTTCTCACTGTCAGCCATTTGTTTCTAGTATTTTGAAGGAAGAATTTAAAACTTTGATAGGAAAGGCATGTTTTTTTTTTTTTTCTTTTGAGGTGCAGTTTTTGTCATTTTTGAAAGCTGCTACCAATTCTGTTTTGTCCTCTTTGATAACACCCGTGTTCATTTCTAATAGGGGCCTCCAGTTCAAAGGTTTAGTGTTCTTAAGCACTTTGCTCCAGAGGACACTGTTGAAGATGTCTTAACAGTTGTTCAGAAGCATGGACAATTAGTGCAGGGACTTTGGGCTCCAAGGACTGCTTTGCTGTTTCCAGATTCAAAGGAAGTTTACAAACCTCCTGCTAGAGATTATATTCTTCTTTTATTTAGCAAGAGTTTGGTGATCAGCACTTCACAAATTACCAGCTTGCCCGCGAGGCTTAAAGAACCTGTCAGAGCCTTTCTCAATTTGTTTGCTGTTGAAAGGCCTTCCTTCAGGGATTGGAAGTTTAAAGAGTCACCAGATGCAGCATTTATGAAACTCCACCCTGAAGTTGTTAAAAAGCAAGTAGTAATTTGGGAAGGAGTAGAGAAAAAATTGACCGGCTTTCTTTCTTCTTCAAGTAAAGGTGGAAAACAAAATGATAAACGACAGCCCACCTTGGCTCATAATCTTACAAAAGAACTCGATCCTCACAAAATTGCACCCAAAAGTGCAAGTGTAAATAGAGTGCCCATTAGAACAACTATAACATCTGAAAGTCGAGAAGCTTTACTAAAGGTCCTGCCAAAAGTTCTTCAAACTCACAAGGTTTGCAGGTATGCTTTTCATTTTTTAAATTTTGTAATTACTAATTCCATTTTCACACACAGATCCTTATACTCTCGCTCTCTCCAGTCTCCACCATTTCCTCTCTAGACTTCACCACATTAATGAAGATGTGAAACAACCATTATTGTATTGGGTTTCTTTGGTTGAGAGAGAAAAGAAATGGGGAGAAATTGTAGGATTTTCCCTTTGAAGGTGAGAACCGTGGTCCGGAGAGTGAGAAAAGGGGGAAATTATTAAGTGGTGATTTGGATTGATGGAATAAGAAATCCATGGATTTCATAAAAACAATGGGATATAAACCAATGTATTATGGAATTTCACATTCCCTCACTTGTTTAGATATCAAAATCCATGAATTTGGAGAGTATTTTTGAAATCAAATTAAGTATTCTATCATTAGTAAGCAACAATGGAATTGAAAATTCCCACCTTTGAGACAATATTTCTCTCTCCAAAATGGTGGAATTGAGGCATTGATGAAATTTATAAATTTCATGTATTGTGATCTATTTTTTCTCAACCAAACAAAAGAATCTGACAAATTCATGGAATGGTTAAATTCCACCAATTCAGACGACCTCTAAAAAAGCGTTCTTTCTGTTTAAGTATATAATGTTATTTTTCAACTTCAATTTTGATCTTCTCGCTTGGAAACAAGTGCAACTAAGTTTGTAAATTGGGATAAAATTGAAACTTTAGAAGAAAACAAATTGCAAACGTTAAGTTGAGCATTGAGGACATATTAGATCATGAGGCCTTTAAACAAATGTTAACTTGAGCATACTGTTGTCACAAATTGGTGAAAGTTTGTCTTGCAATTTTCTTTGCACTAATTTTGTGGGATGATGACAATTTCGTTGCAGCTTTGAATTGATTCGCCAAGGTTTGCGGGACTTGGCTGTTTCTCAGTCTACTCTTCCAAAGGCAGATCCTAGGATTGCAAAACTTGCAGCAGATGGTGCTGATGCACCTCTAGAGGAGCTTCAAGAAATCATAAGTGAAGTTGCAACCAATATTCATGGTTCTTATGTTCTGAAGTCATCTCCAGATCACCCGCAATATGATGTGTTGAGGTAATCGTAGTCTTCCCAAGCCTTTTCTCAACTATAATACATTAATGTTAATTTCAATTCTCCTTTCTTCTGACTCATGGTCCTACATTTCAGGAAAGTTGTAATTGATCTCCTATTGGCGAGGGGTCCCAATGCAAAGCTTAAGAAGTCTGAAGTCTATGAAGCAGCCAAGCTTGTTTTGAAGAGGGATATTAACACAACTGAATATACCAAGGTCAGTGACACAGAACTGCATTAGCAGAATTGGTAGTCCCCCCTATTTATTTTATTCTTCAACTCTTTGATGTGAAGCAATGGTTTATTTTATATTCTTGGTTAGCTTTAAAGTTTCAACCTTTTAAACCTTGTGATTTGGAAAATCATACGTGCAAACCTCATTAGATAATGCTCAGCCCTAGGTTGAGGGATTTTTATTTTCATTTAGGATATGGCTGAAAAGGGCTTAATTTTGGTTATGAATTCTGGAACTTGAAAAAGATATTCATGGTTCATTGGTTGCAACTCTTATTTATGCATCACGAATCTGGTAACTTCATCCATGTAGGTTACCTGCTTTTATTATTTAATCCTATCTGAAGAATTACTTCCTCCCATGATGATTAGCAAAAAATTCATGAGGCAATTTTCGCTAATATTTTCTCATTCTGGCCTTAAGGATTAAAAAAATGTTATTTTTATGGTTTTATCAGCTGCTTCTGACTTAAGCATCTATAAATGATGGACTAAATGGTATCTGCTATATTGGAATCTGATCAGTTCAAACCCCAGGACAATGAATTTTTTATTTCAGTGACGTCCCTTCTTTCTTCTTCTTTTTTTACCTCTTTTCTGGTAGGGATTTCAGTGACTTCCCTTCTTTCTTCTTCTTTTTTTACCTTTTTTCTGGTAGGGAGTAGATGGGGTTTAATTTTGTCAAAGCATTACAAATTTGTGGAAAGCACTATTGAATTGAATAATGTTGAAACATTGCACCAAGTTAACATAAACTTTGGAAATTTGTATATTTCATTGCTCCACAAAATGTATAAACTAGTTGCAAACATCTCAATATTTAATAAAACAAGATGATTTTATCTCATTATTTCTAATGTGGACTGTAAAAATTTGACTGATTTTTTTTTTTTTTTTTTAAATTTCCAGGTCATGACTGATTTTTGTGAATCCAAAGCTTCTGCATGGGTCTTGAAGAGTGGTGATGGAAAGCCTTCATGATTTTGTATCACACCTTACGTTTAGAGGATGAGGAAATAGTTACAAGGTACAGATGAAATTTTTACTAACTTCATTATGTATAAAATTCTGGATTTGACAGCATATGAAGATCTGATACCATAATCTAACTTTCATTCATATTTTTACCAACATGACGTAACTTGTGATTTCTTTCTCTGAGTTCATAACATAAAGTGCTTTGTTAATTAGCAGGATCGGGCGGCAACAACATTCATCAATTCATACTATTTAGCAGTGTGCGGAAAGACGCTTGTTGGTTGTACATTGGGGAGGTATATTGCTAACTGGCAAGATGTGTTCTAAACCTGATGATGTTAAAAGGAAGCCGCCCTGAGATCCTGACACTCATATGGCTATATCCAAGCAGTTCATAAGTGAGAGTTTCAAACCAATGGATAGTTTACAGTCCGATTTGCCCGTTAAGAGAAAATTTTGTTTCTTTTTTTATTTTTATTTAATTTTTAGAATATGGTACTGTGAGAGTAACATAAAGCTTCTCTATTTTATTTCTTACATTTGACGTCTGTGCATAATTGTCTCTGTTTAACTATTTCAGCCTACACCTTTTACCTTTAAATAGAGATAAAACCTTTTTCTTTTTCTTAAAGCAATAGCAATGAAACTTATGCCTTAATTTTTCAATATGTTTGTGGAGAGCAAAATAATAATTATGCTCATTTAAAATATAAAATGTCTATTAAGGATATATATTATTTTATGTAAATAAAAAATATTAATTAAAAATTTTTAGAATAATTATAAATAAAATAATTATGTAAAGTTATTAATTTGAAAAAAATAAGTTTAATGGTAATAATTTTTATATGTTTACTATACTCTAAATATGTAAGACAGATATAAACTTAGCAGCATGAATTCTAACAGACTGTTACTAACCCCATGGTTAATTTTTTTTTTTCTTTTTAAATTTGTCTTTAACTTGTAGGTCTAATGCTAAAGTAATTTATGATAATAACAATCAATTTAATTACAATTACATTTTTAAAATGGTAATCAGACATTTTATTTTCGTAATGAAATATAATTTTTCTTCTTTTAATATTATTCAAGTGATTGATCATTGTGCCCAAAATAAGAAATCAACAGACACTATTTATAAATAATAATAATTTCTAAATATAATTAACAGAAGCAGCACTTTTTTTTACTGCACCCGCCAAACCGACAGTAGAAGAGATTGGTATGCAAATTGCAATGCCGTTTATGATGATTTTACCATGATACCCTATGATTTGTTGATTTTTACCAGATTACGATTTCCAGGCACCACCATTCCTTGCATAAATACGGGAACCCAATTCCGTGCCCTAGAATTCTCCAATTTCTTCGATTTTGGATTCTGGGTCTCAAGCTCACAGGTTAAATCTGGTAGTGACCATAAAACAGCTGAACCAGAGCCAGAAAAGAGGACACAGCGAGAATAATAATAGTGATTATAATAATAATATCAATCTAATCCAAATATGACTGACTACGAAGGAAGAAGTTACGACGGTAATGGTGCGGACTTCGAACACGATAACTATGGCTCTGCTCGTGGTGGCTCCTCCCCCCAGCCTCGAGCTAGCAGCCATAGCCATGGCGGCGCCGACGATCACAGCGATTCCAAATCTCAGGTATTGAGAATTTACACTTGTTTCGGTTATGGCTTTAATGAGGAAAAAACTTCGATATTGTTTTATTTTGGGCTAATTGTTTGGAAGAGACAGACTGGAATCATTTTTGAAGTTTCTAGGGTATTTTACGGTTTTCACCTATATACAATTGTTTGTATCCATTTTGTTATTTGTGAGTGAATTTTCTTATTAAATCATGTTAAGCTGTATGCTCGAAGTTATGCACTAATTTAGGGTTTTGAACATTGGATTGCCTAGAAAGTGTTTGTAATTGAAAAAAGAGTGTACTATTTACGGCCTTTTTTTCTTCTTGCAATTGATTGTGAAAGATTTGGAAGTGATTTTGTTAACTCAAGGAGGTATTGTTTTTGGGTCTGATCTAGCTTTTTGGTCAGTTCTGTGCACCACTTTTAGTCGCTGCAACTGCTTTCTTTTTGCATCTTCTAATAAATTAATTATTGGTTGATGTTGCTCTCTGTGATGATACCCACTTTGAAGCAATCGTATTGAATTTCACTATATAAAGATGTACAATAGGGGATTTCAAAAGAGTTGCATTTCTTTGTGATCAGTAGATAGGTCAAATTCTCCACTTTTCTCCCAACTAAGTAATTTTGAAGTGTTTTGTTTAACTCCATCATACTTTGCTGAAGTCCTGTTTTAAGTTTTAATTGTTAACCTCATATAGAGATACATGTTATGCTATTGAGTACCTTTGTTATTATCTTTCCCAGATTTTATGATTTATCTGTATTCTGTATTCTTTAGTATTCTATAATCATGTTAATAAAAGTTTCCATTGCAGCATGGGTCCCGTGAGCATGAGAGAGAGTCATCAAGAAGTAGGGAAAAGGAAAGAGAGAAAGGGCGGGATAAGGAAAGGGATCGAGACAGAGATAGGGATCGTGAGAGGGACAAGAGTAGAGAGAAGAGCAGGGATAGGGAAAGAGATCGGGAAAAGGACCGTGACCGTCACCACAGAGATCGTGATCGGCACAGAGACAGAGATCGGAGTGAAAGGAGGGAACGGGGTAGAGATAGAGATGACGATGATTATCACCGAAGCCGAGACTATGACAGGGACAGGTGATTAAAATTCATTACTCATTTGAAACTATATCTGAATACTGCTCTACTTCTTATTTCATTCATCTGTTATGAAATTTGTCATTAATTTATTGGATAATGTCAAATTCACAGGCGGAGAGATTACGATAGGGACAAAGAAGACAGACATAGGCATCGATCACGATCTCCTTCAAGGGGTAAATCTGAGCGCAGATCCAAATCCCGCTCCCGTTCCCGCTCACGGTCAAAGAGGTATGCTTTGGTATTAAGATTTTCTTCAGCTGAGGACAACAGTCATTTTATCTTTGAGTTGAGCATGGTAGCTGTAACACCTAAGGCGAATCCCATATTGGTTAAGTATAAGGTGCAAGTGATGTACATAAGTATGGACAGACCTTAGACTGTCAAGAGGCCTTTTGGGTGGTCTGGCCAGGGCATAAGGAGGGTACAGGCCTATCTTGTGTTGGCACCCAGGAACAAAACTGTGCGGGCTTGTGGCCTAAAGCGGACAATATCTTGGTCAGTCTGGGCTGTTACAGCTTGGTATCAGAGCCCAAGCCTTGTTCCTCTGGCCGGTGGTGGGGCAAACCTCAGCGAGGACGCTGAGTCCCGAAGGGGGTTAATGTAACACCTTAGGCGAATCCCACATCGGTTAAGTGCAAGGTGCAAGTAATGTATATAAGTAAGAACAGATTTTAGACTGTCAAGAGGCCTTTTGGGTGGTCTGGCCAGGGTGTAAGGAGGGTATGGGCCTACCTTGTGTCGGCGCCCAGGAACAAAACCGTGCGGGCTTGTGGCCCAAAGTAGACAATATCTTGGTCAGTCTGGGCTGTTACAGTAGCTACCTAAATTTAGGATACTTTTATGTCAGTGTACTTATTTATTCGCGTTTGCTCTTGACATGCTAACTATTTCTGCTTGCAGCAAACGGATCAGTGGTTTTGATATGGCTCCTCCTCCATCTGCAATGTTGGCTGGTGCAGCTGCAGCAGCTGCTGCTGCAGGTACTTGTACCCTCCTTAATTAGTTTAAAAATTGTCATATTTTTTAACTGCTGCCTTTGTTTTTGTGTGATATAGTGTGGAAAGTTCGTAGCAATTACATGATGTCATTTTGGTAAGCAGTATTTTGTTCTTTTATTATGTATATATAGCTTCTTAAAGCTGTGGTATCTGAATGGGTATATACTCTTATTGTTATTTATTGCTTGGTGAAATAATTCTGGAACTGAGAGAGTTTTTGGTTTTTCTTGTGTTTCGTGTTTGTTTGTTTGTTTTTGGTCTCCCATCTTTTGTTGTAAGAAGGCAACGTTGGGCTACTTGCCCCACTGTGCTGACTATGGGAGTGAGCCGACTTCTGTAGCTTTTATGTACAAGGAGGAATCAGTGCACCGGTTTGATGGTTCTTGTTCGTCTTCAACTGGCAACTATTGCCTGTTTTGGTAGTCTTGCAAATATTTCCACCAGAACTTGAATAAATGATGTATTCCTTTCATCTCTTTTGATAAAATTATTGTAAGAGTTAGGACTTAATTATTCTATTAGAAAATGTTGCAGGGGTCAGTTTTGGTACCTTGAATGCATTAGAGTATGCTTTTGATTTATGATTGTGTTCTAATTATAATCAAATTACCTTCTGCAGGTCAGATTCCTGGGACAAATCCTGCTATTTCTGGAATGTTTCCAAATATGTTCCCTTTAGGAACTGGTCAGGTATGTCTTGCCCCTTTGTGCAGTTTGTAATTTATCTGGATCTTTGAATTTTAGTAACTTTGGGTCATTGGTTGCCCTGCAGCAGTTTGGTGCTCTTCCTGTTATGCCAGTTCAAGCAATGACACAACAGGTTCGCAGGATTAAACATGCATTACATTTTCCCTTTTAATCCATTTTCATTGAAGTATGCATCCATGAGAACTTCTTTAATTAACACTAATTGAATATATATTGTTGCACCAGGCTACCAGGCATGCTCGGCGGGTATATGTTGGAGGACTTCCCCCTACTGCTAACGAACAGGTTTCATATGCTATCCTTTTTTTTTTTTGATTTGTATGATGTTGTTTATATGAGTTCTCATAGTAACCTATTATTTTCTTCTGCAGTCCGTAGCAACCTTTTTTAGCCAAGTTATGGCTGCAATTGGGGGAAACACTGCTGGTCCTGGTGATGCTGTTGTGAATGTCTATATTAATCATGAAAAGAAGTTTGCATTTGTGGAGATGAGATCTGTTGAGGAGGCCAGTAATGCAATGGCTTTGGATGGGATTATTTTTGAGGTAATTGAAGCTGTTGTTGGATCTTAATTAGCTCAATACTCTGATCTGTGTGGTATTTGCTGTTATGTGATACTGACCTATTGAATTGTTTTTTCTCTCTCAAAAAAAAAAAAAAAAAAAAAAAAAAAAAAAAAAATTCCAGGGGGCACCTGTCAAGGTGAGGAGACCTAGTGACTATAATCCTTCTCTTGCTGCAACACTTGGTCCAAGCCAGCCCAATCCCAATCTGAACCTGGCTGCAGTTGGTTTAACCCCAGGCTCGGCTGGTGGACTCGAGGGTCCAGACCGCATATTTGTCGGTGGACTTCCTTATTACTTCACAGAGGCACAAATCAGAGAGTTATTGGAATCTTTTGGGCCTCTACGGGGTTTTGATCTAGTTAAAGACAGAGAAACTGGGAACTCAAAAGGATACGCATTTTGTGTTTACCAAGATCTTTCAGTTACAGACATAGCTTGCGCTGCCCTTAATGGAATCAAAATGGGTGATAAAACTCTCACAGTCAGGCGTGCCAACCAGGGTGCTAACCAACCTAAGCCTGAGCAAGAGAATGTACTATTGCATGCACAACAGCAGATTGCCTTGCAGGTGAAAATTGCATCGTCTTAATTTCCCAATTACATCTATGTCCACATCCATTTTTAAACCAATTATCTTATTCTGTTTCCAGTTTGGTAGTTTTTATAGGTTACTTAATGGACGCCTTTTATTTATGCAGAGACTTATGTTACAACCTCTTCCCACTAAAGTAGTATGCCTGACTCAAGTTGTTAATCCGGATGAACTTAAAGATGATGAGGAATATGAAGACATCTTGGAAGATATGAGAACAGAAGGCGGGAAATTTGGTAAAACCTCTGAGCTGTCTATTATTTTCTATATATATATATTCAGGAATTAGCCCCCTCCCCAGCCCCCTTCTCCTGTTGTGCATCTTTCTCCCCCTTCCTGCGAGGGTTTCTTAGTTAGCCTCTTTTTGTTTTCTCCTGTGAGGCTTCTTACATAGTAATTGATTTTCTTTATTTTCTTTTGTGTTGTATGTCTGTTTTACAGCCTTTTGTAGTCCCACATTCTGCTATAAAGAATCAGGCCTAACATACACAGACAGAAGACTTCATTATCCCCTATTTATATTTGCTTGAAACTCTTTTCCTTTTTTCTTTAAAAAAAATCATTGATTTGAAAAATCGCGGTTTGCATATTTTTACACCTTATATGCAGGTACGTTGGTGAATGTTGTTATCCCACGCCCAAATGCAGACAGTGAAGCTTTACCAGGAGTCGGGAAGGTAATTACAGATGACTTTCTTTTACTGTATAGCATTTGCCCTAGTGCTTTTCCAGGTACTTCTTGTTCTTGATGCTGTTAGTTGATGACTAAAGTCTTTTGTTATTTTCAGGTGTTCTTGGAATATGCAGATATAGAAGGTGCTACAAAAGCCCGAGCAGGGATGAATGGGAGGAAATTTGGTGGTAATCAAGTTGTGGCTGTTTATTTTCCAGAGAACAAGTTCTATCAGGGAGAATATGATGGCTAAACACTCAGATTTAGCATGCATTTACACTCTCCTGTCCTAGGTCCTTACAATTAGAACCAGATGGTTTGCTAAATGTTATTGATGATAGCTCAAGGTTTTTCCTTGTTATTCTTGTTTTTTTCTCAGTTGTTTTGTTAATTTGAGTTGTAATAGATAAGGATTAGTATTTGAACCCAGTTCTAATGAACATTTTGTTTTTTCTAGAAGTAATGAACTGCCTTTCTTTTCTTTTTGAAATTTCCTCTTTTTCAGCACTGCAAAGCAGTTGATGCTTTACAGGCCACCTTTAGTTTGAACCGTCTTTGTTATAGACGCATGTCCTTGCATAATTGAGGGATTAGTTTAAGGCCTTTCAAACCAAAGGTTAAACTGGTGTGACCAGTCGAGATGCATGTATATGTAAATGCGACTAAAACATATGGCATTTCTACATCCATCCTATTTTCTGAGGACTTGTTTGTTTTCAAAAAATAATTTATCTAGAGGTTTTTGATGTGCATAATGGTTAAGAAAATTAATTAATGAAATATATTTAATTGATCAAATGAAGAATTTAAGTTTTCATTTTCAGAAGAGAAATATAAATTTGTAATACCCTAAACACAAAGTATAATTATTTTCCAAAAGAAGCATGTACATAAATTTTTTTTTTTAAAGAAGTTTTATGATAAATTTTGAAAATATAAAATTTTTTTAACCCTAAATACCTTTATATACTTAGAAATTTCAATATTTATTTTAACAGATATTTAATACTACAGTGGAAAATTTACTTCTCAAAGCCTAAGTCACTTATTTTTATTGGTTTCAAAAGATACAATACTGACACCAAAAGACAGGCTCTTCTCATATTTCTCTTACTAAACCGTGCTAAGGGAGTTCTTCCAACATCTAGATAGCAAAAACCACATTCACCCAATACTAACTCATAAATGGCCATGTCTCACAGCTAAACAAAAAAACAAAACGTTCAAAGCTAGCTTCAAATAGCCATTCAAGCTAAAGTTTCAACTCTGCATCTCAATTGCTAGATTGGCGCAACTCTGGTCTCACAAAGTCGGCATCCGGTGGCACTGAAATGTCCAAAGTAGGTCTTAATTGGGCACAAACCTCAATGGCTCCATGCACTGGGTCTGATAGGAAGTTGCTGATGAGATCACGATTTACAGGAGCACCATTGTCCACAGCTACAAAAGCTTGCTGGGTAAGGATATAATCAAAACGAGGTGCCCATTTTCTTGATCCCAGTCTAGCAGTTGTTGAGCAATTGTCAACCATAAAAGAAGCTCCACGAGCATGCATAAATGGATTCAAAGAATCCACAGACTCGATCACACTTTCATTAATTATTTCAGAGTACAAGTGCCCTTTCTTCCTCAATATTTCAATCTGAAAATCAAAAGAAATTAGGGAGACATTAGGCAGCCAAAAAAGAAAATACAAGAACTCCCTATCTGTTTCCATTTCCAACCCCCTTTCTTCTGGAAAACAAAAAACCAAGAGATATGATAATTAAAACAACCGCTTCCTTCCCCTGGGCCCCCACGCTCCTCCCTCCCTCCCTCCCTCCCATGTTTTAATACATTTATATTACAAATATAATTATGGGTCCATGGTAATTTTAACATCTCATTATACAAAATGAAGCAATAATACCTGAGCCATCATTAATGCCACATAAACGCCGGCAGTGAAAGGATATAATGGTCCTAGATCCCCCACCGGACGAGCCGATCGTACTTGCTCACCAACCTTCCACATCCGAGTTTGATCGATTTTACCCATTGGGAAAGCTGGCAGACCATCTTTCTCCTATAAAATGAAAACAATAAAGATGAGATATCAACATCAATAACCGGAATAAAAAATGAGAGTTTATAGAATAGTATGGTATCAAGAAAAGATAAAGTGTAGTAATCCTACATAGAAGCGACGCCCAGCCAAGACAACACTGCGGATCTCACTACCGGAGGCTACATCTTCATAGCACTCGTACAAAATGTCCATGCAAGGATAGTATGAAGCACTATATGCAATCTCAAATAGTTTTTTGTCTTCTTCAGAAAAGGAATTGTACACAGCCAACATGCCCTATATGAGGAAAAAAAATTTAACAGTTAGCCATGAATGATGCTTGTTTACTACTCAATAAACTACATTCTCATACAAAAATATTGTATATTATACATGAAAGTGGGAACACTTGGTATCGTTCAATTTGAACAATGACTTCCAACTCAGTCCTTATTTAAATTTTAAACAACACAACATGGTGTCATGCTAGAGCTTGAAACACAGCCAGGATCAAGTTGTCCTTGCAAGTGAGCTAGCATGTAAACAAGGAGTTCTCCAAAGAACTCTTATATGAAGGTGGGTTAAAATGTAAGATCTGAACGGATTATCAATTTGGAGAAATACATATGTGTCTCATATAAGGACTTATTATTCTCTTGCTGGTACTAGTTATCTTTGGTATGTGAAAGGAACAAGATGCAGAGAATAAGAGTCCAATTGGATCATATGCAACCTTGGTTGATATGGTTTTGGATATATTTCCTGTTATGCACTCCACAGTATTCTTGTAAGCTTCATCTTCGGTCATTCCATTTTCAGTATATCGTCGAAACAAGGACTCCACAATTCCATGGACAGCACCAAGTAAAATGCCTTCAAACAATAAAAGAGCGAAAAGTCCTAAATCTGGCAATCAAAGCATAGCAAAATAATAATCTGGAAGCTATTAGCTATACATAACACGCTCCCCAAAGATGTCACTCTTATACTCCTGTTCTAATGTAGTGGCAAAAGTGAAATGTGAACCAAGGGCAACTGACCATCCCAAGGCAACATCTGTTGCTCTACCATCAACATCCTACACATGGAAAACAATTGAGACATGAAGAGTTAGTGAATGAAATATAGTCAAATGCACAAGTACAACTTTTCTTTTCTGCACATGTATATAAGGAATGGAGAGAACCTGATGGACCGCAAAACTAGAATTAATTCCAGCACCATTTATCTCTTTGCCTTGGACATAGAGTCTTCTCACAGATGGACCCATTCCTTTGGGACACACAGCAATCACACTAATGTTTTTTGGGAAGTCAATTCCCATTGACTGTAAATGGCCAAGTAGAAATCCATGGGAAAGTCCAAGTATGCTGTTTGGTTTCATATAGGAGAAAATTTTTTCATAATTATCGGCCTGTCACAACAAAGATAAAATTAGAGTAGGAATATTATCTAGACAGTTTATTAAGCCTAATATAACATAATATCCATGAATTGTAAAAAAATATTATGAAAAGAGAAATTTCAGCCAAGATGTCGCAAGATTACAAACTTATTCAGTACTATAGCAACCAACCTGTGCTGCATCAGATATCAATAGCATCACAAGGTCACTGCCTGAAATCGTTTCCCATATATCACCTGAAGTTCCATTCTCCTCGGTAAAACCAGCAGCACGAGCTTCAGCAAACGAACGGGATCCCTTCCTGAGTCCAATCTGTATCATACGAAGTAACAAGAAAAACACAATAGAGATTGATAAGCCACCTCCCAGCAGCAATCCAAACAACTAAAACCGATACATATAGGAAAATGCAGATTACCTTTACTGTAATATCAGACTTGGCTTCGGCCAGAGAATCCCTTAAATTTTGAGCTTGGGCAGGACCCTTAAAATTAAAAAAAATAATAATAATAAATTCATTGTTTCATGCAAAATATTTAATGATTGAGATTAATCAGTGGAAAAAAAAAATGTATTATTATCACCTGAGAACCCCAACCGATGACTCCAATCTGCTTAATTCCCTTGAATGCATCTGGAAGCAGCTTGAATAAATCTCTCCCTCCTCTCACTATGTACTAAATCAGCCAAACACCACCATTGAATAACCATTTCATTTTCATATCAGACTAAAAAAGTCGCAAATTTTCATGTTAAAAGAAAAATTAGTGATGAAAAATTTACAATTTTCATTTTACAACATACCTCATCACGTCCAGCTAGAGAGACCTTCTCCTTCTTGAAAACAGAGGTTTCAAAGTCAAGAGAAAAGGTAGGCTTCACAGTAGGCACTGATACCATACGAGCACCGACAGCTGAGCCGCCATTACTGTTACTGCCATTCTTATTAGCTTTAAGTGGCTTATAGGAATTAGAGGATAGAAATCCCAAACCCACTTTAGATGACAATAATTTGGATGAAGATTTTAGAGATTTAGACGGCGGAGTCGGAGAGGACAGACTAGGGGACAACGAAGTATTGGCCGCCATTAATGGACAAAGAGAGGATGGGAAGGGGCTGCTAGAGATTGAAGAGAGAAAGAGTCACAGACACCTGTTGCTCATGGATTTTTCTTACACTATAGATATACGTGTCTACATTTTAGGGGGTACACATCATTCGGATCAAACGGAAAACCGAATCGCTCCGATCAATCTAGTCCAATTATTTGATTTTAAAATTTTGATTTGGTTTCAATTTTTACAGAAAAAAATTCAATTATTTTATTTGAGTCTTATAATATGTAATTCCAAAAATTAAGTCAACAGCAAAAAAAATTGAACTTTTAGCTATTATTATAGGAAGAAAAACTTATGTCAATTTACTGAAAAAATAATAATAAACAGTATTAAAACTTAATATTCTTCTTAAATTATAATTAATTATTAATTTATTGCATGAGTGAATTCATACGTACAAAGTAGATTAGTCATATTTCTAAATAGATATAAAATATGTTTATGGCTAGGTAAATTGGTAGCTAATAAAAAATTCGAATCCAAGCGGCTTGATTCGGTTCAATACGTGATATGTTTATGAAGGTAATTTTTATATTTTACATTAAGAAAATAACAAAATGTTTATTAGGGTTTATCCTTTTGATTAAAAGATGGCATTGCTGGATTAATTAGTAATTATTTAATTAAGATTCTTCTCGTGCAGAGAGACATGTAAGGTTGTCAAATAGAAATCAATCACAGTGGCTCTTGTCCGCATTAATGGGCCTCAGCTAAAACGTAGCCCATTTCATGGACTGAAAACCCTAAAAGCATTGGACTACTACCAACCCCAAAGCCTTCTCCATGTCCAACTAAAATAATAAAGATTTATTTAAAATGAAACATATTTGTTAAAGCTCCACTGTAAATCCATGGTGAAATGTCATTGGTAAAACAATCAAGATTGTACATAAATTGTTAATTTAAGAATGTTAGGCATTGGATTCAAATCTTTTTTTATTATATCAGTGAAAAAAACTCGAGTTCATATTTTTTTATCGTAAAGTTTTTTATTAATTTTATAATTATTATTTGAAGCAGAAAATAATTATTTTTATTATGTGGTCCATTAAAGGCGAAGGGAGAGAGTGGCCACCATCCCTTAACTTTTGAATTTTGTTTTATCTTGAAAAATTACTATTTTTTTATTTACCCTTTCACCGCGTCTTAAATTTAATTTTTGGCTCCACCACTCCATTCCATAATGTTTTTTCAATAAATTTAGCCTCCAAGAGAGAAAAAAGAAAAGAAAAGGTTACATAGAAATTAGTTTGTCCAAAGACCTTTATTTTTAACCTCTTTCACATAAAAGACACCAAGTCAATGCTGTGGAGTTATTTATCCCAAAAAAGGTTGTTATTTTAAGGAAATTATGAACCTTTGCAAAGATGAAAGTCATGACAAGGCAAAGCAAAATGGTCCAAGGAAAAAAGATCCACGTGACAAAGCAAATTAGTGGGCATTAGAAAAGTTTAATTTTAAGTTTATCATCAATCTTGAATGGATTAACATCCTTAATGTCAAAGAAGAAAAGAGCTTTGGTAATGGTGTGATTGGCTCTGCTAAAGTGCTGAGTTGGAGGTTGAAGACAAGGGTCCCATTCAAGCTTGTCGTTTGGCATAATTTACAAATTTGTTCCACACAATCTACCAAAACAGCATTCAAGGATGTGGGCGCCGGATGTGGGATTTTGAGCAAATCCAAAAATTCTGCCACTAATTTCTAATTAGTTTTTTTCGTTAACAATTTTTCTTTAATCATAATTCTTTAACCATTGCAATGGATTTACAGTTTTTTAAAAATATTGGATTAAATAGTTAATTTTATCAAACTACAAGGATTAAATAGTAAATTTTCCTGTTAATTAATAAGTTTTGGATATTAAGTTGCAGTTTGGAGTTTTCATAAGAAGAAGACAAGAAATGAAAGGTGGCTTGGAAGTGTTTTGCCCTTTATTAAAAGATGAATTGAAGACTCCACTACAATGATTTCCTTCTCCACTGATGACTTAACCCTCGATTGCCTTTGCCTGCATTATTTAATCTTTATAAAGAATGGCCGCATTCTAATTCATCTCTTACATTTTCTCCTTCTTTCCCTAATGGAAGTTATAGTTGCAACAAGGGAAGGAATAGGGAATCAAAAATATCAAGTTTAATCGTACCAGAACTACATTGTTTAAGGTCGTCTTTCTTGTCATCTTCACCAAAACTTACTCTCGATCACTCTTTTGCATCTCCAGTTTCCACCACTCCCTCACTATCCACCACTATACCCTTTTTTACTTCTATTTTAGTCATGGAACCTCATTCTTGGAGCTCAAGTGTGGTTACATCTGATTTGGAGGGATTATGTGATGGGTTTTATATGACTTCTGGGTTTGAAGCCAAAACAAGAAATGAATCGTGTTCATCTTCATCTCTGGTTTTGGATAGTCAAAGAGGAGAGCTTGTGGAAGCTACTGTGACAGTTGGGAGAAAAGGTGTGCCTGCGGAGAGAAGTGTTGAGGCCTTGAGGAATCATTGTGAAGCAGAAAGGAAGCGTAGAGCTAGAATTAATTCTCATCTTGACACCCTTAGGAACCTAGTACCTGGTGCCAAGAAGGTATCTTTTTCGTTGTTCTGATGATTACATTATAGTTTGAATATGACACTGCAGTTTAATAGTTTAGTAATAACATGCAAACGGTAAAAGTATAAATGATGAGATGAGTTGATTGATTTGGCTGTTAATTGTTTAATTATGCTAAGCATTTTGATTTCTTTTCCGAAGCTTTTCTTTTATAATTTGGTAGAGTTTTATCTCAAACTTCCAATTCAATTTGAAGGGAAGTTTTAAAGTTCTCATATTATATAGCTATTTAATGTAGGTATGCGAATGTTAATATGTGAATGTTTAGCATTTATTGGTAAGGTCGATGATTGTGGTGCATTTATTGAGAGATCATAAAAATAAGAACTATTCATCGCATGTGCTGCTAATTTCCAATGTTGATTATTATCATGAGAAAATTATATTTTGTCAGTGAGGATTCTCTGCTAATAAGTTATATTTAGTGATGAGAGTTCTTCTCAATTGGATTAGCTCATCATGTGTAATAATGATCATACAATGTTTGATAAATGGAAACTTGATTTGCAAGTGGGCTCATTTGGTTTTCATGGATGTTTTCAAGTTCTCGTTTGGTTTTTCATTTTCTGTCTTGCATACCCTGCACTTGTGCACAGGAGCGTGCATATTGTGTATATATCCTTGTTGAATTATTAGTTTTGTCTAGATGTTTTTGTCGAGGTTCCTGCTTATGGGGCAATTGAATTTGACATTCTGAGCTCACAGATGGACAAAGCATCATTGCTTGCTAAAGTTATAAGCTATTTGAAAGAACTGAAGAGTACTGCGGCAGAAGCTAGTGAAGGTTTTCTCGTGCCAACAGATACTGATGAAGTAAGAGTTGAAGGACAAGAGAATGGATTGGATGGTACCCCTTGTATAATCAGGGTATCGCTAAGTTGTGATTATAAGCCTGGACTTCTATCTGATTTAAGACAAGCACTTAATAAGCTCCAGTTGACAGTAATGCAGGCAGAGATTGCAACCTTGGAAGACAGGATGAAGAATGTTTTTGTGATGACCAGCTGCAAAGAAGGGCATAGTGAAAATACTGAAGTACGCACAATTCTTGCAAGTTCCGTCCATCAGGCTATCAGGTCTACTCTTGACAAATTTTCTGCTTCACATGAGTTCTCATTGAAATCCACATTTTCACACAAAAGGCGGAGGGTTCCTCTATTTGATCCTTCCTTTTCATCCCCATCTGGTGATCTCTGGTGAGCATATTGATTTCTATGCTTGTGTTTTGTATACTGTTACTTATGTCCATATGCTTGCAAATTTGTTATACATGGTGGTGATACAGTTGACTGGTACCATGATTTATCTTCTACTGTATAAAATTGACAGTATACAGATTCTTTGGTTACTGAATATGACCCATTTGCTGTCATGTTTCTAACTGATAGTGCTTATCATCTTGCTGTATTATTCATTGAATCTGTTCTTTTTATTATTATTATTATTATCGAGATGAGAATGAGTTAATAACTAACAAGAGGTCTATTACATAACGCATAATATTTTGACGCTGTATTTTTTTCACTTAAGCATCACTTTTATGTCTTGGCTAAGTTTACATTTCTAGTTTAGCTCTGCAAAGAACTGTTTATAGTACATTCAACTCAATGCATATGTAAAAATAAATTTTTAAGTAATCTATGACAGTTTCAGAAATTGATAAGAAAGTTGGTCTCAGGCTTAAATCTACCTGAAACCTCTATATTAAAGGATTTATTGATCTAAATTGAACCATTAATTATTTATAGGAACTGGGTTTTGGACGTTGAATGCAGTCTAAATGCCCTTTTGAAATCTTGAAAAACACAAAGTTTACGCAGAAGTATTAAGTTAAAACAAGAAATTGTATAAACCAGGTGGATGAAACAAGAGCAGAAAGTCAGAAACAACCAGAAGTATCTGTTTATCTTTTTAGTTTATTTTCATTTTTATTGATGAAACAAAATTTTCAAATTCTAGTTCTCCATGATCTGTAACACAGAATCAAGAAACAAAGAAATCTGTATCCAAGAATGAAAACTAACATTATTCCTATATTGCTCCATTTCTTTGACTCTTCCAGATTTTGTTGCATCAAAAATCCTTCACCATACAGGTAGCAGTTTCCTTCCGTAATCTGCAAGCATCTCCTCTTTCCTTTCCCTGCTCCATACTCATTGATAATAAAACACTCGAATGGATACTTAAACAGGCTTAAATAATGCATAAAAATCCAATACTTTGGTATGTCCTCTTTTGCTATAAAATACCCAGAAAAGAGGAAAAAGGACCCCATAAGGCCAGCAATCAAAGATGTTCCCATAATGAAATTTGGCACAAGAGCACTAAAGCATGCAACAAAAGAGTTTGACATCAAAACAACCATCCATACCACTAGTAAGAAATAGATGAACCCGTCCATTTCCCGTCTCAGTCCGACTAGCCAGTACACTGGAGTGCTGTAGAGGAGGGCCACAATTAACAGGAATGGGATAAACACAAGAGTATTTGATATGACATATGAAGAAATTCTATAAACTCCTTTTGAAGTTTCTCTCATTAAAATTCTCCTCTCTTGCAAGAAAATTGGTAGGCCTTCTGTTGTGGATGACAGCAACAAGGTAAGGCTGAATGCAAAAAACCCAATTTGAGTTTGTAGCTTGTATTTCTTTGGATCATTAGTTGCATTCATAAATATTGTCCCAAGCACAACCCCAGCTAGCATTGCTTGTATTATTCTTGCGGTGAAGAGCTGATTGGTTCTGCGAATTATGGTGAAGAATCTACGAACTAGTACAAAAACCTCCTTGAACCGACCATTGGGGTAACTTATTTTAATTTCTTCGACATTGCTAAGGTTAGGATTTATCTGCGCATAATATTCTTCTGTCTCGCTATCTTCTGTTTCACTTTCTTCAGTGATCATGACCAAGGCTTCTGAGATTTCAATGGCAAACTCAAGCACATTAATGTGCCTAGGAATGGAATGACCAGCGAATCTGAGCTGTTGTTCTAGGAGATGCAAGGATCCTTGATGAAGAACAGTGCCATTTGATAATAACAGAATCTGATCAAACATCTCAAGTATTCGAAAACCAGGTTGATGGATGGTTAACAGAATTGTTTTACCTTGCTTTATAGCCATAGATTTGAGCAACAGGACTATATGAAGAGCTGACGCTGAATCGAGTCCTGATGTTGGTTCATCAATTAGAAGAACATCTGGATCATGAACTAGATCTACACCGATGGATGCTCTACGCTTCTCACCACCTGAAATTCCCCGGTTTGATTCACTGCCAATTCTCACATTGGCAACATGCTCCAATCCAAGCTCTTTCAGCAATTCTCCAACTCTAGATTCTGCAGTTTGGAACTTGCCTTGCAACCTGAGACGAGCACTGTACAAGAGAGTTTCTTCAACAGTAAGAAGTGGGAAAAGAACCTCATCTTGTGTGATATAGCCTGATAATCTCCGAAAGCATCTAACATTCATTGGTTGCTCGTTTACAAGAACATGACCAGAAACTCTGCTAGGTGGGATCATGCCTGCTAGTATCTCTAACAATGTGGTCTTTCCTGCTCCACTTGGACCAGCAATCGCCATAACCTCACCTGGTCTAGCTTCACAACTCACATTTCTCAATATGTAGGCATTATCAGCTTTCTTCTTCCAGGGAAGCCAATGACATTCATCAACCTGATGTGATAGTTTATAAGAAAGTTTCTTTGCTTTAATTCTGTATTGAGTTTTTGGTCCAGCAGAATTTGGAGCTCTTCTTGGTAGTTCCATTAGGAGAAACAGAAAAAGGCTATGTGAGAAATAGAATGAAGATAGGAAGAAGTAGAAATAAGAAGATGAGCTAACACACCAAACAAGCTATACTATGTCCATGCTAGCAGCAAAAAAACAGATATTTCTTTGCATGCATGGTAAGTTGGACTAGCCTTAGCTATGCCTTTCATGTAATTGTACATACAGTAATATACTGTTCAAGACAGCTTGAGTTGAAGAGGAGGCAGTTAGTATATTAAGATTTTCATGGGGCTTGACCGTTTCATATTTACATAAAGGTTACAAAATGCTTTTCAGGTGAAGTCTCTGTTGACTGGGTGTGGGGTTGGTCTTTTTTTGCATGCACAAGCCATGTGAGTAGTAAATTGCAGATAACTCTTTTGGTAATATCAAGAAAATTTCTTTCCTTTTATTGTGGTATTGGAGTTTTGGTATCTCTTTGATCTTTGGTTAATCTTTTCTCCCCTCCAAATTTTCTCTTGTGATTAATATATTTTTTTTTATTGGAAATTTTTTTTTTGAAAAGTTCAATTATTTACACAAACAAAAGCTGTTTAACAAAAAGTCAAAAGCTCCTTCACATAATTAGGTAAACAAAATCAGAAATGCAAATTGCAATTATTTATAATTTTCTTTAACCATGTTGCTTAAAGGTCTCTGCTTGGAGACAACTTTGAGCCAATCTCAATGGCTCAATCTGAAGAAACACAACACTGCGAGAACAACTACTCGCAATTTGCGCTACAAAATGCATAAAATAATAGCACCATTTGTAGTTTGAAAGAGGAAATCTTCTTATAAAATATAATCTAAAAATTTTTGACCTTTAGATCATAAATAATGTCAAGAAAGTTTCTTTTAACCTTTTCTATAGTCCAAAAAGGAGTTTGTGCCCATTTGCAGTTTACTATCATTTCAATTCAATGTCGGGCCGAAAATCATCCAATTACGTAATTTTTTAAGATAACTTTATTGGGCCAGATTTCTAATGTTTTGGCCCATTTCATCTTTAATTATTCTACAAACGAAACAATAATGTGGTTAAGAGGAAAAATTTCCCTCTAGATAGCAGACAACAAGAGGAAAAAAATTTCCCTGTAAATTGCCATTGAAAAGAATTTTAGATAAGTAACTATTTAGTCCTGAGTCTTGATTGAATTTTAGATAAGTAACTATTTAGATAAGCAAAAAATAATTAGAAAAATAGATACAAACTAAATTTTCATGGAGAAAATGAAAGGAAAATTTTTGTGGAGCAAAGACATAGACTCTAATGGATAGGGAAAACTGAAAATATATTATCCACTAATGAACTTCACTCTGTCTTTGTCCCATCATAGTTACATGCCTCCACCTTCAGTTCTTCACTGGTCTTTTGAGTTCAATGGCATTATATGCACATACCCACAACCTCTCTGTTCTTTCCACGAGCAAAACCACAGGCATTGACCATGGAAGAAGGCAATCAAGAAGAGCAGATTCAATGATTGTCAAGATGTCTGTGGCTTACGAAGAGGGAAAACTAGAAATGCCCAAATGGGCAGGACAGACCCCTCTTTCTCGTCTTGTTGGAGCTCTCATTTCCTTTAAGCCATTATCTGCAGTGCTCAAGTTTGGTGCAAGACAAGTTCTTATCAGGTTCTGTCCCTTTACTGTCTCTTAAAAATACTATATTTTGCAATTTTATTATGATGAGGGGGTGGGTGGGTGGGTTTAATTTAGTAATTGAAACTCTCAATATGTGGGTTGGTTGTTTTTAAAGATTTTGTTATTTGGGTATCTTCAGATTTTGAGTGGTGACTAGAATTTGATATGTTCATGGAACAGTACTGCTGAGAAAAGGAATATTCCATGGAGAGAAATGAGCAGAGAGATTCTGGAATCCGATGTGTGTAAGGAGCTAGAGAATGTGCAAAACCCCTCAATCACATATCCTGACTGTGATTCTCTGAACTTATTAAATTTCTAATTAATGCTTTTCTTGATGTATATTGTTGCTTGGCTCTTGAATTTCTTTGCTATATGCATTTTTCTTCTTCAACAGAGGTTGAAGGATTTGAAAACATGTTAACATTTATGAAACTTCTTCAACAGGTAGAAGAGTGTGTTTAGAACTTGTTTGTTGAACTTAATTACAGAATTGCATATTGGGATTTTTAGTTTTTACTTTCTTCCATATTTGGTGTGTTATGTGGTTAAATATTTGCATCCATAAATGCTAAAGTGAACTATTTGTCATTGATTGGTAATGTATGTTTATTGTTCTTCACTTGCAAGATTGGCAAGTAATTTTGTGGGTTGCTAATTCCATGCTTATGTATTATTGGTTATGACTTTTGAATTTTTGTTCTAAAATATACTTTTTACATTAATTCATTGTTTAAATTCCACAAGCTTATCTGCATGCTATAGCAATTGCGACATTTTCTTTGTTTGACTTTGAGGGTTATCACTTTTTTGCTTTTTTTTCTACTCCTATCTAATAACCAAGCTGAACTAATGAATTTTCAGACTATCTCAGTCCTTTCCATGCATATGATGAGGGAAATCTTTCATGGCTCGTAAGTTTTTTCCCTTTATTTTTGAACTTCACTGAATTTTTTTGGAACTTCTTATGCCAGTTGCAAATCAGTTGCATAGTTCTGTGCATTATTGAAAATATCTTTTGCATCTGTGGAAAATAAATTTGTTTATGACTGCTCATGCGTTTCATTGAAAATGAGTCTTCACCATGCTATCATTGAGAACTTTCATTCTATTACAGTCAGAATGTTGTTTATTTCATGCTTGCTATTCAAGTTGGTTTTATTTGTTGTCTCCAAATGGGCAAAAACTATATGAACTCAAAATGTTTTTGATATGCAAGTGTGAGTCTATGACTTTGAATCCTGTGAAAAAGAAATGTATATATTTTTTCCTTCAGTAAATATTGGATTCTTGAATTTGTTACTGCATGTTTAACTGAAATATAATGCTATAAATGGTGAAATTAAATTCCAAGATCTTCTTAGTTCATAAGGTTTAAAACAGTATCAAGGAAAGGATAACCTGATTTTAATAACTTGTCTAATGTCAGGCTGCAGCTGAGGCAGAACCTGCAACCATGTCAATGGTGAGACGAGCAATACCTGATGCTTCCACATTAGAAGAAGCAAATCAAGTAATGCGTGGGAATTGGCTTGATGCAATTGAACAGCATCATTTACGATGTTCTGGGAACTCCATGATTAGTGACATTCTAGATGTTGGATGCTCTGTAGGTGTTAGCACAAGATTTCTTGCTGACAAGTTTCCTTCAGCAAAAGTCACCGTGAGTTCAATTTTCCTACTTTATAGGGGTCTATTCTAAGGGTTGGTAATATGAACTGTATAATGAACCAATCAAAAGTATGAAGCTCCCAACGTATATCCCCTTGTGCTTCGGGACCCATAGTAATAACAAACAATGCGCTAAACTATTAGCCGTGATTTCATAATTGAGGTTTTGAATAAGATGACCTTTTCATTTTTTTTTTTTTCACATTTAGAA
Organism: Jatropha curcas; assembly: GCF_041381405.1. Taxonomy (NCBI): domain Eukaryota; kingdom Viridiplantae; phylum Streptophyta; class Magnoliopsida; order Malpighiales; family Euphorbiaceae; genus Jatropha; species Jatropha curcas. The sequence continues at coordinate 31,728,092 of NC_143153.1, forward strand.
ATAATTCCATTGGAATAAAAGAAATAAGTAAACAAGTTCCTTGATGGTCATATAAATTAATTGACGATTTGGAAACCTCCCTCCAAGCCGTACATACGACTTTCGTCGAATACGGCTTTCCACAGAATTCTATAACATTCAGAACTTGTTTAGTTGCTAATATGTGGATATATGCCCCACTTATCTTTGTGTATCAATACAACTGCTGCAGGGACTTGATCTCTCTCCTTACTTTCTGGCTGTGGCGCAATTCAAGGAAAAGAATGGAACCCCGAGAAAGAATCCTATCAGATGGATACATGCTAATGGGGAAGACACAGGCCTGCCTTCCAAATCATATGACCTTGTTTCTTTTGCAGCTGTGGTATGCATTTTCTCTACTGCAGCATTCTTCTTGAATTATTTTAATGGGGTAAAAAAAACTCATGCTATTCAGGGATAAACCTTCTGGCTTTATGACAAATAGGTTTTTCCCACCAAACAATATGAGTTGAGTTCAGAAACAGATACTTTGAAATTTGCCAAAGAAGGGCCCATTTTTTCATTTTTTGCATTGTCCAAGATCCTGTGGATATATGATTCAGATATTATGGTTGTTCTTTTATATAACAAGGATTTCAATTGCAGAATCATATCTTTGGACAAGCAAAAAAAATTGCAGGGTTGCATGCAAACTAAATCATGCTCATTAGGAAAACAATTTCTATTACGTAGTTACAAATTGGGGTACTAGTTTAATTTTTAGATGAGAATTTGGCGCCTTAATGATGCTTTCTATCTGAAATGAAATCACTGGACTTTCAAGTATTGTATGAAAGTCAGGGTTTAGAAAGCTCTTGGAGTTTGATATTTGCAGATACTTATGCTGCTTGCAACTTACTGAAATATATTTCCAGCTTCACGAATGCCCTGAGAGAGCAATAGTTGGTTTATTCAAGGAAGCGTTCCGGCTTCTTCGACCTGGAGGCACAATTTCTTTGACAGATCAAGCAGTAAACTCTCATGACTCTTTAATTTTAATTATATTAGCATGTTCTGCTACAAAATCAGTAACTAAAGCGATTTTGGCTTTCTTATGCAGCCCAAGTCAAAGATTCTTCAGGTATGGCTCCAATGGTACTTACATAGTATCAGATATATCCTATAAAATTGTATATATTAATGCTCAAATGGTACTTACATAGTATCAGACTATCAGTGAACTGTTTTCTGGTACGCTACAGGAATTGTCCCCGGTTCTGTTCACATTATTTAAGAGCACTGAACCATTTTTAGACGAATATTATCTGACTGATATAGAGGGAAGACTGAAGGAAGTTGGTTTCGTGAATGTACATTCAGTGCTTACAGATCCAAGGCACCTGACTGTCACTGCAACGGTGCCTCATTAAACATGTAATGTGCATTTCATATATTAGCTGCATTAGTTCCAAGAACTGCTGCTTCAGAGTGTACAAATCGGTTATCCTGCACTGTATAATTGTATGTACTTCTATATATTTAACCAATTCATTGAGATAGACGCTGAATTTTTTGTTTCAACCCTGTATTAATTCTTCTTACTGATTAATTGATTTTAGTTTTTCATCATTTTGTGGGATATGAACCAGGTAAGAATAAGCTAGATACTTATAATTGGTGAGAGTGATTTTAGTCTATGGGAAAGTTACTCCACATGTAACATGGAAGTTATGAGTTCTAGTCACGGAAGTCTCCACACTTACAATTGTCTGTTCTAACTTTTTAGATAGTTTTAATTTCAATCATGATGAGTCTTATTTTTCATTCAAATAACTGATTCTTCAAATCATTTTGTTGGGTATCACAATTTATAAAATAATGCAATATCAGTTGAAAAAATGACTTCGGTTTGAAAGCTAGGATAATATTATTTTTGGCTAAGTAACAGCTTAACTCTCTGTTCTTTCTTATTTAGCATATTAAAATAAAGAAACACAGGTTAATGGTAATGAGTTCCCATGTGGTTTGTTTTTTTTTTTTTTTTTTTTTTTTTTTTTTGGCGAATCTGGATAATACCAGCATTAGATAAAATGATTCTTCCTTATAAATCAAGCAACACCAACCTACCTACCAACCTCTTGTGTTGACTCCCATCCTGACCGTACAATCGTAACTACTATAACAAAAGAACTGATGACCACAGCCGTTAGATTTGCTACGACAGAGAACAAGAACATCTGACAGCGGAGAAAGTAATCTAATCTAACGGTTGGCGTTACTTAGGTTGATTATTGTGAGCTAGAAGTTTAGAAGACATGGAACCTCATTTTCTGTGTTTGTGTTGTCTACAATTACAGTTCACCAGACGAAGAAACTGAGAAAAAGACAGTGTCTTTCCTAATCAATTTGCTATCTTTGAGATGCTATACTGATTTTGAATTCCGATCTCAATTGTTTTTCGAATTCTTTGTTTGTACATTTAGATCATGGAGAAAGAAGAAAAGGCGCCAAATGATCAAGATACCGAGCAAACTGAAGAGATAGAGCTTATTCTCTTTCAAGTCTCTGAATGCTACGTTTACTTGGTAAACGAACGCACTCTCTCTCTCTCTTTAGAATCTGATTGTAGTTAATAATTTATCTTTTGGTTTTATTAATGGGTTCTTCAGATTGGTGGGAATTGTTGATTTTTTAATTTGGAGATGGAGTGGTAGGTTTTGGAGATCAGGATTTAGATTTGAAATGTAGAAGTTAAACCAACTATGGAAACAGGGAGGTTAGGAGCTTGATCATAAACTTCTTTCAATTTTATCGAGAGAGAAATGATAGTTGTAAAATGTCTAAAGTGGTATTTCAGGTTGTGTTTATCTGTGTCTGGAATCTGTATAAAAAAGTTCGTTTATCTCTAGTTTCAAATTGGGTACTTTGCGAGCGAATGATTGCTGTTAGATTTCCAAGTGGAAATCTCTTTACTTTTGTGTTGCATGGTACAATATTGTCGATTATGTTAAAAGTGACATTTTTCTATTTAAGTTAAAGTGATGAATTAGGTAAGTAATTATGTTTTGTCCACTGACTGACTGCATCCTATAATTTATTGGTTACTTGTATGTGAACTAATTTGAAAGAAACAAATGTAGTTATCTTGATGAAGCTAAGCTCAAGGAAATTGCAGTTAACAAGCTAGTTTCGTTGTTACCTTTTGCAGATACCCCCAAGAAAAAGTGCTGCTTCTTACAGGTTTCTGCTCCACTTCTCAAATAAGATTCCTGATAGTCATTGATTGTGCATATTTTCTACATGATTTGACACAATTTTTATTTTATTTTGTTCTTATGCATTATATAGAATTTAAAATTGTCCTTCTGTGTTCGGTTCTTTTCATTGATGAGATCTTTTTGTTTCTGGGAAATTTATATAATCAACCACTTACTTCAAGCATCATATTTGTGACTTTTATTGAGGCTTGTGAGTTACTTAAGAAGTTATGCCATAAAAGACTGCTAAGTGACAATCTAAGCATAGGTTTCCCTTGTCACTCTCATCCCTCAACTCCATTCCTTTCGGGAACAAGAAAGGGAAATATAAGAAGAATGGGGAGTTTCAAAGTACCGAAGCATTTCCGGTCCCTTTCCAATTGTATTTGTATATATTCTGTTTTTTGAATATGAATGCAGTATTTTTATCCAATGTCGCTACTTTTTGAAATTATGTTTCATGCTGATGTCTTTGCATAATAAATTTGCATGTGCTCAATTCTATTGATAATATTCATGACTTGAACTCGTTATTGCTATTTATATCTCTAAAGTTCATTTCAGGGCTGATGAATGGAATGTCAACAAATGGGCATGGGAAGGGACGCTAAAAGTCGTTAATAAAGGCGAAGAGTGCATTATCAGACTTGAAGACAAAACCACAGGTTCGATTAACTTTGAATTACTGTTTAGTAGAAAATGTCATGAAGTATCTTTTTCTTATGCACTTTATTGTTCCTGAAATGTTTGTCCTGCATAGGTGAATTGTATGCAAAGGCATTTTTAAGAAATGGGGAGCCTCATCCAGTAGAACCTGTAATTGACAGCAGCAGGTTAATTCTGTTTCTCATTGAATGTGTGGTTCTTTTTTATTGTACCTTTAATATTATTGATTGTGTGTGATACATGTGAAATAACCAAAGTTGACTGATTTAGTTTACTTTATGCTAAAGTCTATGACTTTGTGTTAGTTTCTAATTGTGATTAGTGAGACATGGTTTCTGGAGGGTGTCTAAATAAAGATCCTTTCTTTTGCAGATATTTTGTTCTGCGAATAGAGGAAAACATCGGTGAGCTGCCATGCCGCAATTCAAATTTTATATTCAAACTGTTAATTCCATTTGTACTGGATTGATTTTGATATATGTTATCTGTAACTGTCGTAGGATTTTTATATACCAAAGAAGCAGATTATGAGCTGCATTCCTTGCCAGTTTTATTCTTTCTATAGAACCTACTCTTATAGCAGTTATTTTGTAACTATTGATCTTTCTAATTGTTTTCTATACCTGCTTTTTTATGGTTGTCACTCATTGTGGCCATAGTTAGTCATTATTTTCATGTTCCACAACCCAAGTCATTGTATATCAGTATTGTTTATATATGTAAAAGACTTCAAAATTCTTAGGATTTATAATTCTAAATACGCTAAGCAGATAACGTGCTTTTTCTGAGTTTTGGACTGAAATTTTCATTCGGTTTGCATTCTGAAAATAATGAACTGCCAACATTCTTGCTAGGCCTGACAGCTGGATTCAAAATGATTTTGTACTGTTATGTTTAAAGATATGGAAAGTAATCAACTCTATTCGATGATGCTAAACACTTTCTGTTGAATCTCTGAATCTACTCTGCCAATAGTGTGAAATTTTGTTTTATTTTATATTTTTCTTGGTTTTTGGCATTGCCCATACAGAAATAATATCTTTGCATTATTCTTGCTTCTCTCTCTTTGTAAATTTGGCATTGATTAGTTTGGAAATCATGCAGATGGTCGTCTTCGGCATGCATTTATTGGCATAGGATTCCGAGAAAGAACAGAAGCATATGACTTTCAGGCGGCCTTGCATGATCATGTCAAGTATGTTCTAACATACATAAATGTGCAATATTACTTGTTCACTAAATTGTTTTGCTTTTACAGCTGATACTTTCTTTGCACATTGGCAATAAATCCCATTGTAGATATCTGAACAAGAAGAAAACTGCAGAGGAGATGGAACAACATTTTCAGAAAACTTCCTCGGTTGATTACAGTTTAAAGGAAGGGGAAAACCTTGTGCTGCAAATAAAAAATGTGAGCTTATGTGCATCTCAAATTTTAAAGACTCTTGCATCCTAATAATCAAATTAAATTTACCCTTTTCTGGTATCAACAGAAAGGTGGCTGTGGTATTGTGAAGTCCAAGATTTTTGAGCAGGGTCTAAATAATCTGTCATTAGAGGTTAAAGGTGATCGAAAAGAGCCCATCCTCGGAATCATACCGCCCCCTCCACCTCCAGCAACACTCTCACCTGTTTCTTGCGGGCCAAATTCTCCATCAAACTTGCCACCAAAAATCTCCCTTGATAAAACTTCTGAAGACAACTCAAACCCTGCAAAGGAAGACACTAAAGAGCAACAGAGCACGCAAGATATTCCAGATGATGATTTTGGCGATTTTCAAGTGGCTGGTTGACACAGATTAATGACAGAGATGTTTGCTATGAGATGCTTGATGATCATGTTTATGTAAAATGAGTGGTACATATTACGTACTCCGGATTTAACCTTGGATATTGAAATATTCTGCTAAAAGTGGTTTACATTTTTTCACTCTCCGGCAAGTCAGCCTGCTAGTTATAAGGGAATTAATGTACAATCAAAGTTTTCATGAAGATAAATGCTTTTAGTAGTAATGCAAATTCTTTTGCTAAAGCTAATGCAAAATCTCTTTCTTCTTGATATTTCAGTAATTATTTGAACAAAGCTGTTGTATGGTCAATGCTCAGTATTAATGAAGAAAATGCATTTTAAAATGAAAAGTTGGGTGGAAAAATTTAGTTAATTTTTTTTTTTTTTAATTTTAGGTAGTATAATATATTCTTTATCAATTTTTACCAAAATCATGACAATTTCAACACTTTTTATTAGAAATTATGACAAAATATACTAATCCACATGTCTCTTATTAACCTCTTTCTCCCGCACCACTGGCATATATAGTTTAGAGGCATACGACACATGTGAGAAACAAGATCAACTTATCCTTTTCTTCTTTGGGATTATTGAAAGCAACTAATTATTGTTAAACCTAATAACAAAAGAAGTCTGTTGGAGAAAAAACTCTCACGTTAATTAAAGATGGACAATTTAAAAAATTTTCTTTCTTGCAAGCAAAACTAGCAAAAGCTTGATTTTGTTGCTTGCTTCAAGATTTCTAATATTCTTTCCCTAACCTACTTCCATAGCAATATTATCTAACCATAGAATCCTATTCAAACTCTATAAATTCGACATGGTGCTTGAAATTTTTATGCTTACTTTATTTTTTTTATAGAGATTCAACTTGTATTCTCCTCTCTAAAAGAAATGATTGGGCTTGATGGGAGATTCCAAAAGCCCAAAACCGAACCCAACCACCAACTAACTCCTTAACATGTCATGGTATCACAGTAGTAAACCAACAAACACAACACAAAACACAACACAACACAACTAATGGGACCCACACATCCACTAAAAATTTAGAAGTGTCTATGGGACCCATTGTTGTTTCTCCCAAAATTTTTTTTTCAATTAATTCTTTTTTTTCTCGTACGTGTCAAACAGAAAGCTGTGTCACGTCTCTTTGTTTTTCTGTTGCCTTGTGTGATAAAAAGTTGGTATTTTTGGGTCCTCTTAAAAAAAAAAAAAAGAAAAGCTGAACTGCGACGCAGATTTACTTATACTTTACTTATAGATAATATTTGATAATCCGACTCATCAAATTGCTTTAGGCTTCTTCTGGGTATTTCGTGGCCGCCACAGTACGTAAGTTCTTAGCTTCAATTTTCTAAAATAATTTCTCTCCTTCTGGTTCTTTCTTTGGTTGAAAGGCCTTTGCTTTTTGATCATGTGCTCTTTTCCTTGTTCTAGTATATTTATTTATATTAGATTTATGTACTTTTTAATCATTATACTATTTTCATTGGCTTCCCTTTGATCAAGTTCTGCTGGGTGTGGCTGTTTTTTCTTTATGATTTCTCCCTTTGTTTGTCTTCTGTTGAGATGTTTGAGTCTGCATTTTGGGTATTATAGTGCTTAATTTGATGATCATACGCAAAAGAATTTGAATTGGTTTGATTGTAACTTTTTTTTTTTTTTAATGCTACTTATGACTTTTTTAAATTGGCTATGAAATTTTAATCCAAGAACTAAAAAGTTTCTTGATCAATATGATCGTATGCTGTTTTTTTTCGAGAGGGGTGGTGAAATTCAAGAATAGAGGGTGAATTGTACGTTATTTAGATTGTGTTATCCGAATATGTTTCAAGGGTTTTAGTCAATTGACTGAGAAGCCTGATACAGTTTGTGTTATGAAAGTTTCTGTTGGTCTAATTGATTAAAGATGTGAACTTTGATTTCGAGCTCAGCTCTGAAATAATCCAAGTTTGCTTCTGTTATTGATGTTATATTTTTTTATGATGATTATTCTTCTTTGATAGAATCTAAGCCAGTTTACCATAGTGAAAATTATAATGAACTATCCCAAGTGACGAAAAATGGTGCCATTTAATCAGAGGTGAAATGCCTTTTAATCCTTACAGTGGAAATCTCTAGCAGCATGGGAAACCCCAAAATTTTCTTTTCATCTTTTAGTGCACTGCTTATTTTGTTTTGTACTTCTTACCCAGAATTCTAGTTCTTCTTGGCAATAAGGAACCTTCTGGTCTGTTAAGGGTGACTGTTTGAGCAATTCTTGCAAATAAGTAGTGTACTAATTTTTGTTTCTAGTGGGAAGATTTATCTCTCTGTCCTTATCTTTCTGCAGAATGCATTGTAGGTATTTGCACGAGCAATCTTTAGAAACATAGAGTTTGGCATAAATATTCTGGACTAAACTTTGATTTTTTTTTTTCTTATTTATTTAATTTTGGCATATTTGCCTAAAAAGTCCTATGCATTTTCATCCTAAAATATGGTTATCTTGTTTTGAAATAGAAATAAATTCTCATATAATGTATGGAAGCTATAGAGCAAAGTGTTGCTTTGCTAATTGCAGTTTAGGCAAATTTGGGGACTGATACTTTAACAATGATTCCATCAATTATTTGTAGCATTCAGTTTCCACCATAACATATATACGGTGGTTGTTTAGTTATTTTGCTATCAGCTGATGCTGCTATGTTTCACGTTTTAATGGGTACTCACGTAAACCAGAGAAAAGAAAAAAAATAAAAAATAAAGAGAATACTTTATAAAATGGACTATGCTCAAGGTGAAAATTAGAAATTTATGAAAAAGAATGCTGCAGCCGACTATGTGAAAAAAAATAAATAAATAATTTTTCCTTATGAATGTTATTTAGTGCATGATCCAAGTGAAGTTTCTGTGGTGCATTTTCTAGAGGGCATCCTTTTGTTCTATATATTACTTGCTGCCTAAAGGTGATTCATATTTAATGACATTTTCTCCTTGCTGAATTTAGATTGAAATCAAGCATATAAGTAGAGACTGTGAGGATTCTGACCATATTATTGATCGTGGAGCGGAAGCAATCTTTGTCTGAGGTTTACATATGATCAGTATGGATCTGAAAGGTATATCGTGGGTAGGTAATATTTACCAGAAGTTTGAAGCTATGTGCTTGGAGGTTGAAGAAATTATGTACCAGGTATGTCCTTTTGGTTAATTATGACATTAAGCTATACCAAAATTTTTAAACCTCTGAATGGGATTCTAAGGGCACTTCCCCTGAAACTCCGAAGTGGTTGCTAGATATCATTACCAAAAGGATCAGTGCCATTTCCCTCTAGAACTACTATAGTTATTACAGTGAACGTTTTGATCTTCTTGTCAACTTGTCCAATGTTATTTAGTAACCATTTCCGTGCTCTTTCATGAAATGGCCATCCATATCTGAACCCTTATCTTTATTCATGTCAATTGTGTTCCTTATGTTAATCATTGTTGCCACCCAGCTGAACTGGTTTGCTTGATTGGTTCTCTTAACAAGGATTGGCTCCCTGAATTTAGTAATACGATTTTATTTCTTATGTTGCACTCATGTTTTTGGGACAGGACACAGTTAAATATGTTGAAAATCAGGTGCAGACAGTTGGTTCCGGTGTGAAAAAGTTGTATTCAGATGTCATGCAAGATTTGCTTCCACCATCTTCAGAGGATGCTACCAAAGGTGCAGTCTCTGACTTGCCTCTGGAGCTTTATGCTGATGTTGGTTTCTATGTGAAGCCAAAAGTTGGTATGAAGGAAAAACATGTAGAGGTTGATGATATGGAGAAATTGACTGAGGATGCAAAAATGGCTACTGCTTACAATTTTGGCCATCCACCTCCTTTCCAGAGACTCAGTCGTACAGATAATCTATTCCCACTATCTGAAAGGGATTCTGCTGGAGGTGCGTCAAAGCAATATGATAAAGGAAGTCTGTCTGATAAATCAAATCTGAGCATCAAGAAAATCTCTAAAAGGAAGAATGTGCCCTTAAATGAGAAAATAGGGGCCATAATTCCTTTGGAGAAAGATTTGACTAAACCATCTTCATTCCGTGAAGCTTCATATGAAAATCATCTAGGATATTCTGCTGGAGGAGCCTCAAAACGATATGGTGAGGGATATTTGTCATCAAATCTGGGTATCAATAGAAACTCAGAGAGGGAGAGTATGTCCCCAGATGAGAAATCAAGACTCAGCACTCCTTTGGATAAAGATTTGACCAGAATATCTTCATTCTTTGAACTTTCAAATGAAAATCAGAAGGCACCTTTGTATCAGAGCACTAAAATTACAACTTCAGAGTCTGTTGAAGTGAGAGAGCATGACATCATAGAAGAAGAAAGTAAAAGCGGGATTGAAAATGCAAATGAACTAATGCCTGATATACCAGCACGTGGCTCAACATCTGATATGGTAAATGTAATTGAATCTGGCATGAGAAAAGAAATGGATATGAGACCTTCCTCCTGTGGCAGCTCATTAGCAGAAGCCAATGGTGACTATTTCCTGATTTTGATTGTTTCTACCCATTGATTTGCGTCATGCATTGAATGTTCTAAGTTGACTTCTTATTTGGCAGCTACAGATGTTTGTAGTAATCATCGGGTAGTTCCTCTGGTGGAAGCTTGTGCAAATGGGGAAGTACAGAGAAGTAAAATTGCATCTGAGGAGGATTTTGATTCTAATTCAGGTATTGGTATTCTTTCACAGGTGCATTGTAGAACCATCCTTATTGTCAGTGATATTAATGAAAAGTAGCTATTCATATTGATAATTATGATTTTGCAGAAAACCTTATTCCATCAACTTTTGGAACTTTGCTCATTCAAGACTAAAATATAGTCTATTAGATTCTTACTGAAGACCATTATAGGAACTCAGTGTGCACAGAAGAAAAGAAGTTTTGTTTGTTTTCTATTGTTGCTTATGGATATGCTTTTGCATGTTGATTTGCATCTTTACTAAGCGTACACATTGTTATCAGTATTTTCGACAAAACAAGATTAATGACTTTTTGTATGGGTTTTGTGCCTTCCCATCCAATAATTGGAGATCTAAAACTGAATGAGATATTTTTTGGTGTTGACCTGGAGTCCATTTGTGGGTCTAGCTTCATTCTGATTTGTTTTAGTTTGACTGCCTAGTGTAAGGCCTCATGTGAGAAGGGGAGTTAAAGGTTGGAAGAGCTCTACTGGAAAGTTTCTTATATGATTTATGAGTCTCTTCACCCTACAACTTAAGCTTTTGGGTTGAATAATTTTTTATTCGCTGCTTGCTTAGTACAACTTTGTGCTCCAGTTTGATGTTTATCTATTTGATTTCTAATTATGTGAGTGTAGTGTTTCTTCTTTTTCTTCTCTCTCAACCTCAACCTCAACCTCCTCCCACCCCCTGATTCCCCCCTGGCAGTGAACTAGATGGTGTGACATATGAGGATGAATGCTCTGTCTAGATTCCTTTTCACATTTCCTTTCCTGGCTGTAATGATCTATCATATAGAACGAATGAACCATCTGTCTTGGATTCTTTTGGCCGAGTTTGCATGTTTCCCATTTTCACTTTTTGGGTAGGATTTTCAATGGGTGAAATGTGCTAGTAGAATAAAGAAAAGGAAAAAAGGGATTGCAATATGTTTTATTATTCATTACTGTATTCTTTTAAATCTTGATTCATCCGATGAATGCTAACAGAACTCGCAACTCTAATGATTTGATTATCAAATTATCTGCTACTTTTGTGCACCTACTGATGCTGGCCTAAATTTTCAGGATTGCTTGATGACCAAAGTAAAGATGTGAATGAGGTTGAAACTTCTCTTGAAAATGAGTTGGAAATCATCCAAAATGTTGACAAAATAAAGCTCGAGGAGTCTTGTATTATGGTGAATGGAGATGAATTCAATTTTGTTCCTCGCGTTGAAGGAAAAAGCAAGTCCTACAAGGTACTGTCTCTCACTCCATTACTTATTAATCATCAAGTATTGTAATTATTATCCTTTTATCACTCATCAAATATAGTATATCTTATGGGCTTCTTTTATAGAAGAAGATTCAGGATGTTTTCTCCCCAAGAAAGAGGTCGATGAGGAAGCATGAGTATGAGCAGCTAGCCATATGGCCTGGCAATGATTCAAATTCCAATCAAAAAGATTTTGCCAAGATTTCAATACCAAGTCTTACCATAAATGATACGAAGAAATCCCTCTCAACTCCTGATTTCTGCGAATCTGAGTGGGAGCTTCTATAAATAGCTGCAAAACAAATTTGTGTACAGAGTGACCATTCAACTGCTTTTGCATGCAGATGGAGATGATTAAGATGCTGTGCCAGATGTTAATAATGCTAACAGCTTTCAATTATAGTCTCTTCGAACCCATGTTTCTTTGGCAGTGAAGTTGAGAAAATGGTGAAGAAGAAATGGATATATATATATCGTCTGTAGTGGTGAAAAATATGAATCAAAAAATTTTTTTTTTATCTAATGGGAATATAAAATTCCATTCGCTACAAAAGAATGATGCACAAGCTTTGAGGATTACCGCTCCCCCTTCCGTCTCTTCTCTAAGTCGTTAAATCGAGGCAAAATGCTTAGACTATTCTCATAGAAAGATTCAAACTACCAAATTTGTAATTCCCTTTGAACTATCTAATACTATGGTTGCATACAAGAGAATGTTCCATGTATCAGGTAGCCCAGGCAAACACCAGTGGCTACAGTCAGGATGAGACCCCGGTAATTGCTGCTCCTCAGCTGTCAACGCATAGATAGCTGGATGTGCATCTCTTCTATACTCTGATAGCTTTGTGATGTTCAGGTAACGGACAGGTGTCTTCATCCCTCTGATTGTAGTTTCCAGAATTTCTTTTATCGGCTTGGGAAATTGGTACACATAGGATTCATCCATGATTGGTTGTGTTCTGTTTTGACACCATACTCCCTCTTTGTGTTCTGGCGATATGCTCCGGAAAAAGACTGTTGTCTTTGTCATATTAACATTCTGGTCAATCCAATTTGCCCAGGTCCCTATTGCCATTTTAAATGCAGATTCAAGTTCCATTTGCTCCACCAATTTTCCATCATATTGAAATAAATCCCACCTACAAAATAAGTAAATAGACATAATTTACAGTTGCAAACTATGATTCTGGTGATTCTGGTATAATTAAGTTATATTTGTTATACTTTTTGCGGTGTCTCCACCAGTGGCCTGTGTTGAATACCATCAAGTCAGCTCCTTTCCACTTGTGAGACGATGGTGCGAGCTTGTCAAGCCTTAGAATACTGCTTTCATTTGCTTGCTTCCCTTCATGGAGTTCTACTAGAAATGGGCTCCAGTAGAACTCCACAGAGCAATTGTAATCCTGTGAGAGCAACAGACCCTCGTTTGTCAGGTTTCTTGGAGCTGTTCAAAGCCTGCGAATTCACAATCACCGAAAAAGAAAAAGGAAGGTTCTACAGACTCTTATTACCTTTGCCTTGAAGACTTTGTAAGCACCACTCAAACAGTCAACATGAGCTCGAGAGGAAGGTATTGCAGAATAAAGAAGGCAAGCAAGTGATTCCCATTGGTTTCTGTTAAGAGAATCTCCAACTATTATCACCCTCTTCCCTCTAAGTTTCTCCAGCATGTCTGCGCCATTAAACCTAGGAAACTAACCTCAATTAAAAACTGCAAACATATATATAATGTAACTAATTGGGATTGGCTTAGTGCACTTGAAATAATTCAAACCGATGGTTTTGGTCTCCTGGAGATGGCAGTTTGGCCCTGACAATTGTAAGTGATCTATAACAAATAGTTCAATTACCTGGGAATTTCACACCCCTTAGCCTCCCATTTCCATCTCTCATATTCAGAATCTGGTCTTCCATTTCTCTGGCAGCTTACATGTTCACTGAGAAATGGACACTCTGAAGCAGAATAGATAGGACTTCCCTCAGGGTCATAAACCCATTTCCCATCAAAGATATTGCATTTTACTTCCTCATTTACAGGCTTTCCATTCTTAGTGAAATTTGTGGGCTCTAACAAATCTAGCTTAGAAGTATTTGAACTTGATGATCTTTCTGATTTGATTATGTTTTGGAGAGCTGAAAGATTTAGGTTGCCCTGGCCTTGATTTAGACTTAGTAACAGGATAATGCAGACTACGAAGCTTGCAATAGCACAAAGACTCCAGGTTTCATTTTTTGTGGAAGAGATCTCCATAACTTGAGATTTACGAGTTGGGTTTTGGAAGGTGTCTATTAAGCCAACTGTTTTTTATAAACAAAGGAAGCGTTTTGGCTATGGTAAGCTCGAGCTTATCAATATTAACCGTACTTATCCCAATACAAATTTAAATCTAATGACCAATAAATTTTTTTTTCTTTTAACATAATGTTGATCTTATAACATCAAACAGAAAAAAAAAAAAAAAAAAAAAAAAAAAAAAAAAAAAAGGAGTAGTTTCACTTACATCTACCACCCACCAAACATTGGAAAACAAAAAGGGTAAGCATACCTGCTTCCTCTCACTTTACCAATTACCACTAAGAGTTAACCAGTGAAGAGAAGTCTAGCATGGTCAAAAATTCAAATCCTAGCTAACTAACGATTTCTATTTTCTTTTCTTTTTCAAGAATTCATTTCTATACTTTAAAGAACTCCAAGATTCCAAATGCTACCAAAAATCTTATTCCCTTGGTTGACTGGAAATTATGTTGTTAGTATTATATATTTGGAAGACATAATTAAGTCATAGTAACATAATTACAAAGCAATGTCAAATTAGGATAAGTTACGATAAACTTTTAATTTTGAAATTTGATAGTTAAATGTACGAAAGATTTCCTTTTTAAAAACGAATTTATTAGCTATTAGATTTTAAAATTGTATAAAGATAGCTAATTTTTTAAGAACTTGATTTCTACTTTTTCTTTTTTAATTTTCAATGAATAGAGCATATTATTTGCAATACTTTTAGCTATTAATTAACAAAATTAATATTTGTATGCTATCCTTCTATTGCAAATTTATATTATTAAGAAACTAATATTTCATATATTCATCAAATAAATATTTTTATATTTTTTTATGAAAATTCAAAAAATAACACTAATTGAGTCAAATCAGTTTAGTTTAGTTTACATTCCAAATTTTGTGTCATTAGTTTAGCATTGATCTGGTTCAATTAAATCAAACCAACTGAATATCCACTTCCTGATGGTGCTATTTGAAGTTTTGATTAGATTTAATACTTTTATATTTGATAAATAATGACATCAAAAAACATGAAAGTAGATTGTGACACTGCAGGCGACTGAAAGGATTAACAAGCTAGGTGAATTGATCTCTCTATCAGAACAAGAGCTAGTCGATTGTGACACTGCAGGCAGAGATGAAGGCTGTGAAGGAGGTGCAATGGAAAGTGCATTTGAATTCATAATAAACAACAATGGAATCACAAGTGAAGCTCATTACCCTTACAATGGAAATGACGGAACTTGCAACACCAACGAGGCAGCTTCCCAGATAACTAATATCACAGACTACGAAGCTGTTCCAACCAACAGCGAGGGAGAGCTATTGAAGGCAGTTGCAAATTAGCCAGTGTCGGTCTCCATTGATGCTGATGGTACCGAGTTTCAATTCTACTCAGATGGAGTTTTTACAGGAGAATGTGGGACTGAGCTAAACCATGGGGTTGCAGTAGTAGGGTACGGTGAAAGCAGCGACGACGAAGCTAAATATTGGATTGTTAAGAACTCATGGGGAGCTGAATGGGGTGAGAAAGCCTACATCAGGATGAAGAGAGATATTGATGCTGAAGAAGGGCCTTTGTGGGATTGCCATGGATGCTTCCTATCCAATTATCTAATAAATTAGTTCTTATCTGCAACTATAATGTACATGTATTCTGGTTATGTCATTTGCATATGTAAATCATGTTTTTATAGCCTTAGAAATTTTTTGGAATGGATTTTAATGATTTTAGTTCGAATATTTTCATCTTACCTGACTTGACTCAAATTCACTGAATAAAATCAGATTCATTTATAATTGGATTGAGCACGGATATCTATTAATTCGATCCGAACCAACTCAATAAGATTGAATCAATTCATTAAGATTGAATCCCATAATATTAATGATATAGTTTGTTTTAAGTTTTGATTGTAGTGGTTTTTCTTCTCCCCTCTCATATCAAAACAATAATAATAAGGAGAAGCAAAAGCAAACCCAATTAACTTGAATCAATCTTGATTTAACATTGATTATCTTTGCCCATTAATTTTTACTTATCAATCTTCATTTTTTTTTTGTTGTAAATTTTAAATCAATCAATATTGGAAATAATAATTGATGGATCAATTTTCCAAATTGAATGCCTATTTGCTTTGTGCTTCATTTCACAATCTTGGCTAGACAAGCTACATGTGGACAAATGCTACATGTGCTAAGCATTGGCAAATATGCAAACCTAACCGAATGTGTATAGAAAGCCCGAGAAATCAAATAAAATCAAAGAAAGTAAAATATAATGGAGAAAATTTAGAAAATATTAAAATTATGTAATTCACTGAAGGGGATTATTATTTCTAATTGGGCTGGGATGGGCTGGTCTGGGCTGGGCTAGTATATTTTTACAAAATAAATAGTATAATTCTATTTTAGGCATTATCAGTGTCACGAGTGCTGCAGCAAGTTGATGTGGAAATTCTGCCTTTCCACTCCATAATTAAAACAAATGGGCTCTAGCCCATGACTTTGGTGACTTGAGTGACTCACTTCACATGACTCTTGTTAATAGATAGTGATAGAGGCTCAATTTTCCCAGCATTCATTTCATTTCTTTTACCATTTTAAACTGTGTGACATAAAGATTTTTTACCAATTTACCAAAGTGCACTTTCCGATATTAAACTTGTATTTCAATTTTATGGAAATTGAAGTCGCTTAGCATTTCAATCAATATTTTGTTGATCCAACGTTTATTTCATTTAAATGTTTGTGAATTTGATGTCCTACTAATAGAGTATAAACTCATGTTAAATTTCTTTCTCCAATTCAATATTCTACAACCACTTATAATTCAAAGTAACTCGATTTGATTATCTATGAATTTGTATTTCAATCATATATTCTAATTCTGTAATTTTCAGTCTTGTGACAAAAAAAAAAAAAAAAAAAAAAAAAAAAAGAAGAAGAAGAAGAATAGAAAAATTGGGGGGACAAAAGTTGTGGATTAGTCCAAATTAGAACTAATTCAACAATCAATTTCCCTTGCCTTCTCAAAACCGCATGCCATTATAGTATTTAAGCCCGAGTTTGGTAAATTTAGAAAAACAAAACCACAAGGATGGCTACAATGATTGAGTTTTGAAAGTCAAAATTGGCATATTACTCATTTTATAAGCAAGTTCTACTAATTTCTAATCTAATTAGTAGGCCAGGATTATGACCCACATAACCCAATTTGATTGAAATGCACTTTAAAGATTGTATATTTTTATTTTGTTCTCCAAAAGATTTGCCAACAAATAACATTTAATTAGACAATCAGATATGGTAAGCTTAATATTTTCACTTATGTGAACAGTTGAAGGTCTTAAGTTCAAATACTGTAGCTCGTATTGTTATTTCGACCCATCAAATCTCCCAATGAATAAAAAAAAATAACATTTAATTAATTTTGTCTACATTAACACCATGTCAACTCCTTGATTAAAAATAAATCCTTTACACTAGTTAAATTCATTTCTAAAAGAAAATGTAAAGATATGTAGCTTATCTTTGATTCCTATCACCTAAAAAAAACCCTAATAAAAAATGAATAAAACAACCAATATTATCTTTCAACAATCAATAAAAATTATAAAGTTTTAGCCAAATTGATTGCTTTTGGAATTTTAGCCACCATGCCCCATTTGGTGATGAACAAATAATATCCTATTCATTGGACTTAAGACTATGTACACAACAAGTTGATGATATTACATTATTACCACACCACAAGAAGACAACCTTTTGGTTCAATTTGGGACCCAAGCAAGAAAAATCCATAGCCAAAAAGCATAATTTTGTTATGAATTACAAGCAATCATCATTTGGATTGATTTGAATACAAGGGATATCTACCGAGTGAAAATTTCTTAATCAACAAAAATCTATCTCTAAAAATTCATATCGAGCATTCTTCGCAGACGAAGAGATATTAAAAGGCTTCTTATTTTTCAAATAGATCTTTTTACATCTATATATAAATTTTAATTTATTAAAAATACGCAAAAAATACTTTAAATTATTGATTCATCGAAAGAATTTTATCTGAAAATCATCTGAAATAATATATGTAAAGCTATTACCTCTGATATAGAAATATGGTGGGGGTGTCAATTTGATGTGGGCAATCATGTGATCATAGGAAGCAAAGAAAGAAACTCTTTGTCCTGCAATATGAAGTTTAAAGCGGCCTTGCAAATTGCTTTTTCTAAGGCCAACTTGTGTGGACTGTTGAGAAAGTTCCCATGACTAGTGATTTCAATAGCAACATGACAAAGTCTTTGCGTCCATTACTTAATTATCTATACCTTGTATTATAAATACCACATAAATTTAAATTATCAATCATTTGTTTTTTTAGTATAAATAAATGAATCAATTTCTAAAATTATTTTTCAATATATTGTAAGAAGATAATAATAATAATAATAATAATTTTACTGATAGTTGCTTTTCTCTCATTCAAACAAAGAGTTTAATAAATCTGATTTACCCTTTTTTTTAAAAAAAAAAAAAAAATAGTTTGCATGCTGCAAAAAGACTGCATAAAAGACATACTGAATTACATATGTTAAATCACATCACATCCATGATTAGCCTACAGGGTGAGGTGAAGGTACTCATGGCTAAAGACTATGGAATTTTTCTATAAAAATATACGTATTCTCTCTCTTATACTTAAAATTATCCTCATGATGCTTTTTTAATACTTTCGAAACTCTAATTAATGAAAAAAAAAAGAGAATTTTAATTAAAAATTTAGGAAAAAAATTTAATAAAGTTGATATGGTGAGATAAATATACTCAGCACATGGAGATACACAGAGAGTTGAGTTCTGTTGGGAAAATCGCTATTTTTCCCGCCCTTCGGATCGGCTTCAAGCAGGAATAAATGAGAAAATAAAATAATAACTGAGAAATTAAAGAGAACACGATAATTTAACGTGGAAAACTCCCCAAGTGGAGAAAAAACCACGGCCGTTGCCAAACGACAATCAAGAAAAATATTCACTATGCGGCAAATTGTTACAACCACAATTACAAAATATTTTTCTACCCGACACCCTCAAAACACCCCAAATATTTTATACTCCAAGGGATTCCAAAAGATTCCCTAATATAAAACACATTCAAGTGTTTTTGGTGTGTTTTGGTGTGTTTGAAAAGCTAAACATTAGCTTCCTTTTATAACCAAACCACCTACCCTCAAATCTCAATCTCCCCGATGTGGGATTGAGCAAAAGTTAATTTTATATTATTTTTTTTTCTTTTATTTTCAACATTCAACAAAGGAGGCTAACAAGTTCGTCATCCACATGTTCTCTGTAATGTTAAACGATGATCCTGCCATCAACATGTGCTAATTTTCCTGATCACAAGCACTCGTAATCACAATAGAGCCATTTCTTTTCACGATCATCCACTGGTCAACGATCTTATAATATATTTTTCACATGTATTGTTAATTAAGCATTAACGGTGCTATAGTTCAAATCTAGCAAAATATTATCTCATTCAAGCCGAACTCACTCATATATGTACGATTTTATTCTTAAATTAAAAATAATTTAACAGTCCATGCTTATATTTCTAATTAAAATTTATTAATTAAATTATCTATGTTCCTTTTTCTTGAAATAAAGACTTCTCCTTTAAATTTGATTGGTTCTATTTCTACCCACAAACTTTTACTGCTACAATAGTTACATTTTCACTTTAACATAAATAAGTAAAGCTGTTAAAAACAAAGCTGAATGAACTGTCAAGGATCCATGCATGAAACCTTTCAGTACTTATCAAATATTATAGCAGCCTTATTTTTCTGCACTCCCTTTAAATTTTAAGACCATATCCTGCCAAAAAAGTATATATATATATATAATAACCCAAAGTAGAAAATATAATTATAATAATAAATAAATAAGTAAAATAAACTAATAACCCAAACCCCACATGCCTAATCTTATCTTCAAATGGCTTCATTGAATGGTTTGACACCATTTTAGCCTCCATCTAGTTCTGTTTTAATATAAAATGGAAAGGAAATCAATCCCCAACTACTTTTTTTTATTTTTAAAAATCTCAATCTGAGATATTTTTTATTAGTTTATGTGCATGAGATTAGATCTTTTTTTTTTTTTTTATTTTAGATTGATATGTTAGAATTTTTTTTTTTTTTTTTTTTTTTTATGCAATACTCTTCAACAGAGTTAATATTGATTAATGAAAATAAGAGTTTTTGACAGATTGATATCTAACTATTCAACCTCCACCAAATTGCACTCAAATCACCTTTTTTTTTTAACAACTAAAGAAATGCTTATATTTAATGTTAGTGTAAGAACAAAGTTTAAAAAGAATAAACTTTCAAATGAAGCGAAATTGATGCATTTATGAAATAATTATATATGTTTCAAATTTACTCAATTTCTTTTTATTTTTAAAAAAATTATTTCACTTGTCCCATAATATAAGTCGTTTTTAAACAATTATTTTGTCTCAAAATATAAATCGTTTTTTAAGTGATTATTTTGTCTCAAAATATAACTTTTTTTAAAATGATTATTTTGTTTCATAAATCATTTTAAGGAGTAATAAATAATATTTTTTTCGATATTACCCTTATTTACATTAGATACTTTTACAAATTATTTTTGACTTTCAGATGAAAATTACTCTTATTTTTTGAGATAAATAATAATTTATTCAAATTACAGTTAATTTTATTATAATTAAAAAAATTAATTATTTCTTTAATCACCGTATAAAAACTTTAAACGAACACAAAGATTAATATTCTATGCCCTCAACTTATTTTCATAGTGTCTACATTATGCAGATGAAATGAAATAATAATAAGAAAAAGATAATGATTTTTTTTTTTTTTTTTTTTTGTCCAATTGATTGCAATCGGTGTTAGAATTGATGATAACCCTACAAAAACAAAACTAGTTTTCCAAAGCCTGTGGGGATAACAGTCCAGAATGAACTTGTTCAGACAACAACCCCCAAAGGAGACAAGTGGGTCTCTTTCTCATTAATGTTTTTTATCTGGTCCCCTTCACTACCTCTTACACGTGTATCACCAATTTTCCTTAAATTATCCTTCTTCCTTCTCATTACTACTACAAAATTTCTCAATCCCAGTGGGATTATCCCAATTTTCAATTTCTAATATAACTTATTACTACTATATTAATCATGGATATATTCTTATTCTGATTATTACGAGGTCCAAAAAGCCGAAATAACAAAATGAACTTTACACATGGAGGTAGTAATTTACAAAATAAAATGATAGTATTTTCTTTTTGTTTTGGTTATGAAAAGAAGGGCCATTTTAGGAGTACAGAAGAGCAAGTTGGAGGAGGAATTTGACAGGAACAGTGGAGATGCAGGCTGATTGAGAGCTTGAGTGTGATTCTAAAAGTTAGAAATGGCAATCAGAAATTGAGTAGGGCACACACTAAAGAATGAGTTTGTACAAACACAAACCAACAAAAGAATTTGGCCGGTTATATTGACTTTAGCAAAATTTTAAATTCAATGACATTATTACTTTTGCAATGTCCTTTGTTTTCCAGAAAGCCTCTCCCCCCCTCATTTTGTCATTTCTTTTTAAAATTTTTTAAAATAATTTTACACGTGGCTTGAAAAATCACTTTTCAAATTTTTATTTATGAAAGAGAAAAAAAATTAACAATACTACCACAACTAAATTTAACTCCACACTAATTTGCATGGTCTATATGAATTCGTTGTTTTTATCTCTTTTTTCATAACTAAGTTTATGTTGATGTCAAGAAATAGTAAATCTTTTGAGAAAATTAAATTTTTTTCAATTTGGTTCTACACATTATATAAAATTATGTAGAATATGACAAATTCATAAGTCTTTTTCGAACTTAAATCTATTGCTAGATCGTACATGCACTTATCATTAAACTATATTTTGGTGTACAAAAGTCTTTTTCTCCTTTATCTCAACTTGTACTATTTACATATCTCGCGTAGGATTGCGCCGGTGCGAAAATAGTAGAACCTAATGTCAATCCTTTAAAAATCTTTAAATAAAATTTAGTAACAATGTGTTTAAAAAAATTTCAAATGATAATATGGAATAAATCCTAAATATTCTTGTATTACTTACCAAAATTTGAGAATACAAATTTATTGCAATGAACATACCATTATAGTTTAAAAAAAGAAAAAAAAAAAAAAAAAAACAACAACAACAGAAAGGAAAAGAAACATTCAGATAACTACATAATGTTAGGTTGAGTAGGTTTGGCCTCTATATCATAGGAATTAAAAGTCAGCATGGGCAGATGCTTCTTCAACCATATAGTTTTGATTCAACTCTATAATTTTTCTATTATTTATTTTCTATTTATTGATCTTTAGAGCACCAACTTTTAGGTCTTAACCTATAAAATTATAGGAGTAGGTTAACCATATATTATTTATATTTTATAATTATTGAAAATATGTTCAGTAAAATTGACTATTTTGATAGCAGTTAACTGTTTTAATAGTATTTAACTGTTAACTGTTTGAATAGTTTTTAATAAAACGCTAAAAGACTTTAGATAAATTAACCTTTTGAAAAATTTTATTTTAACCTCTAAAAGTTAATTCAAATGTTATATTAATAAATACTATAAAAAATAGCGTATAATTACTAAAAACTATATAAAATGTTGCTGTGTATCAGTCTAAATTCTTAACAGGCACGAAAGTTGGAAGATGCTGACATTATTATAACTTATAAAACTAGTAAAATATGAAGTACAACTGCATATATTAATGTAAAAAAAAAAAAAAAGTACAACTGCATACAAGGCTTATTTTGAAGGTCTATTTTTATCACATTATAAAATTAGCATTAAACGATAAACAACCAAAAGTTAAAAAATAAAGTTGATTATCAGCATTTTATAATTACTTTCTAGCAGTCCAAAGCTTGACTATTAATGCTAACATATATGTAAATAATTTATCTTTCAGTAATATACAGGGAGCGAGGGTGATTTAAATAGTAAGATACGTTTAAATTCAGTAGACAATCTCTACAAAGTGCATTTAAAAGGGTGTGGAATTATTCTTGAAAATTTTCTTTCTCTTTAAATAAAATTAAAAAACTTTAATTTGATTTCGTGTTCAAAATATGGAAGAAAGAGGTGTTTTCTCAATTCTACAATTCAGTCAATTTTGCAAAATCACTTTTTACAGGTAATTCAAAAGGTTTTTTTTTTTTTTTTTTTTTTTCAAATTGACTTTCCAAATTATCTTATTATTACTTGAAAACATCTAATTACTGGTAGCTAAAATTTGATTGTATTTTAGTACCATTAGAGTCTTCAAAGATATACATGATGCAAGATAAATATTTAAAAAAAAAAGAAAAAAAAAAGTGAAAAAGTTATTGAATCACCAAACATAAGGAAAAAGAACCTTTAATAGAGAGCAAGCCAATCAATATAATATGTCATTGTTGGTGGGGAAAATGTTTCCATTATTTTTGAATCAAGCTCATTATGATTCCTATTTTTCAAAGTAAGTGAATTGGAATTGGAATTGGAATCATCACCACATGCCATATATAAATCTTTTTTTTTTTTTTTTTAAATAAAGAATCCATCCAAAGATCTCTCATTTTCTCTTCATTTTCTTTAATTTTTTTTTTTGTCAGAAACAAATAAATATAGTACTCTTTGACACATTCCATGTGAAACCCCTCCAACCTCTCTCTTTCTCTCTTTACATTATTATATAAACACTTCTGAAAACAGCTTTCTCTTCACTTCTCGTCCTTTTCTTCAAAATAAAACTAAAGTTTCTGGTTGGAAACGAAACCCAAGATCAATATTGTTATGGGTTTCTTCTTCTTTATTCTTTCTTTGTTTTTGTTTACATTAACAAAAAAAGCTGAGAGCTTCCATAATAATATTAATTATAACATTACTGTTACCGACAGTGTTAATAATTTCTCTACCAGTTCAACCAGAGAATTACTAGCTGCAAGAAGTAAATGCAATTGGTTCCAAGGCAAATGGGTCTTTGATCCTAAATACCCTCTTTATAATCCTTCAACTTGTCCTTTCTTAGATGCAGAATTCAACTGTCAAAGAAATGGCCGCTCTGATAAATACTATCTCAAGTACAGATGGCAGCCTTTCTCTTGTAACTTGCCCAGGTACTGTGTTTCTGCAAATTATGATTGATTAGTAACTAAGTGCAGGTATTTAATTAGGTTTTTCTAGTGTTTCAGGTTTAATGGGCGGTATTTTCTGGAAAAATGGAGAGGGAAGAAGATAATGTTTGTGGGTGACTCACTGAGTTTGAATCAGTGGCAATCTTTGACATGTATGCTTCATGCTTCTGTGCCTAATTCAAAAGCTACACTGATAAGAACAGATGGGTTAGCTTCTGTCACATTTGAGGTTAGATTTTTCAAATTGAATTGTCTGTCTTTCTTTCTTTCATTTTTTCTTTTTATTATTATTGGATTATAAATTTAAACATATACAGTTATATACCAAACTATACACTTATGGATAATCATTGCCTGGCTGTGACGCATGCACGTCTTGTCCATTTCTTTTTTGATTTGAGAAGGTAAAGATTTCATTGCTTGAACTTAATTTCTTGCAACAGTTCTTTCTTGATTTTTTTTCTCCAATTAAATGAAACCTTACAGTTTTTGAAAAATTATTTTCATCCCTTTTTTTCTTCCTCGAACAAAAAGTGGGTTGAACAGTTTTCTCTAAAAATATACAGAAGACCGCCTGCATCAACTCTCTTCAGAACTCGAGTTTTTTCAGTACCGACTTCTTCTTTATCCATGTTTTTTTTTTCTGCTTTTTGAGTTGAACTTAAAGTTTGATGTTTGAAGGTTGAATTTTTGTAGTGATGTTTTTGGAGAAATGGAATTATTTAAATTATTTGTTTTTTTTCCTTATAGCATTAAAAGAGGAGCGTGATTGGTGGTGGGCTTTTCTTATGTTTGCCGGAGACATGTCTAGGGTTTTTTTTTTTTTTTTTTTTTTTTTTTTTTTCCTGGTAAATTTCGGTTTTTCAAAATTTTAACTATTACCATATCTTGTACTGTTTTAATATTGTTTCTGCTCGTAAAGGAAATAAATTAATTTGGTAAAAATCTTTCTCACTGTATTTGTTTTTACCATTTCAGTGTATTATAATCTACTCCTTTTTAACAGTAAAATAATATTTTTAAATGACGTTTTCATGCATTAATTTTTGTTTTCTGTGTTAAGAGAACTTGTTATCTTTTTTCTACTTTTTTTTCCACATGCAATTTTAATTTTCTTTTTCTTGTTTTAGCAAATTGCAATTATGATGCGTTTGTTGAAAAAGAAAATCCTTTTAAGAGTAAAGCACACTGAGCAATGATCACTCCAAAATTAGCTCCTATAATTTTCATAATACATGTCTCAATTAGCAATAGTATATCTACATAACAATTGCCTTTGTCAATGCACACACGGTTGCCGTTTTGTAGGAAATACACCTCACTTTACACGTAAGAAATAGCCACAAACCAACTATCAAATCACATAAAACGACACTTACTGAAAATATTTTTTTACCTTTTTTCTTCGTAAGTTTTTAACTATTTGGTATCCAAAATTTATTGGTCTGTTTAATTTAATCATGAATATGATAAAACGCTTTCTCCTAAGTATTTAAAGCGACTTTATATTAAGTAAAAGAATACGATAATATGTATGGAAAGAGATAACCATAATAATCTCCCATATCAAAAGATATAATTAAATTTTGAAATAGATTGGCACTTTCCAAGAACCTCTTGTGGCATTAATCAGAGTTCTTTGCTTATACGGCAATTTGCAATTTATTTTTGAAAATGAAACCTTACAGTTTTCGTAAAAATTGTAATAATGGTTTGATTTTTGCGTGCAGGAGTATGGAGTTAAGATACTTCTATATCGAACACCATATCTAGTAGATCTTGTCAGTAGCAAGGCAGGAACTATTTTGAAGCTCGACTCAATATACGGTGGCAATACATGGCTAGGAATGGACGTTCTGATCTTTAACACATGGCATTGGTGGACCCACACAGGAAGAACTCAACCGTAAGTAATTTTCATATTATTTTTCAAAGAAATTATTTTTTTAAATGCTAGGAGTTGGAGTCTGCTATTATGAATTCTTTATTTTCATTCTGCTCAGTTGCATGATTGAGTGATAATTGTACGTAATTTGTATGATTGCAGATGGGATTATATCCAAGATGGGAATAGAATGTACAAAGATATGAACCGTCTAATTGCATTTTATAAAGGACTCACTACATGGTCTAGATGGGTCAACCGAAATGTTGATCCTTACAAAACCAAAGTCTTCTTCCAAGGCATCTCTCCCACTCACTATGAGTAAGCTAATTCCTTTCTTTCTATTCTTTCAATGAAGTGACAGTTGAAATGCAATTCAAAAGAACAAAACTAACTGATATAAACTTACTGATATAATTAGGGGAAAAGATTGGAATGAACCTACAAAATCATGTGTTGGAGAAACCCAACCATTCTTTGGAACAAGATATCCAGCAGGAATACCACAGGCTTGGGTTGTGGTCAAGAAAGTACTGAGCAGGATCAAGAAACCAGTTTATTTGCTAGATGTAACGACTCTCTCACAGTACAGAAAGGATGCTCACCCATCAGACTTTAGTGATAACCACAAGACAGATTGTAGCCATTGGTGTTTACCTGGATTGCCTGATGCTTGGAATGAGCTTTTATATGCAGCTCTCTTTTAGTTGGCTCTTTCTAGGGTTAATATTAATTAGTAACTTCTAAGGCAGTTGATTTTTTACTAGAAGATGATCATTATTTCAATGATTTTAGGATTTTGAAGATTTTCTTTGTTCCTTTCCATTGTTCTTGTGCAAGTGGGAAATAAGAAATTTAGAATGGGGAATGTGATGCTTCAATTGTAAATTTTATATTGTTTCTTTTGGCAATGAAGTTGCCATTAATTAATTGCATGAAATTTTTATCTTCTGTTTGAATATAAATGCTCATTGAGTTCAATTTGAATGTTTTTTTTTTAAGATTCTTGACTTTGTGGAGATGGTATGCTAAATTCAAGAGTGTTTTATTGGGTAACCTGTGAATTTAGATTAGTCTGCTAATCAAACCGAATTATTTTTGGTTTTTAGTTTGGTTGCTCAATTTTGGATTCAATTTCCAACCTTCTATATTTTCGGTATTTGTATCGTTTATTACAAAATACTTATTTTTTGAGTAAAATCAAATTGAACTGAATAATTTGGTTTGGTTTTAAGAAAATTCTATTTTCAGTTTCGCTTTTAGATTCGGTTCGTAACCGAGCCGCCCGTTTGCACACTCCTGAGTCTAAACCAGCTTAAAGTGTAGAATTTTGATGTTCAGCCTTCAACCACTAAGCGAAAATGCTTTGGGCCATTGCTAAAAGCCCAGGCCATCATGAAGAGTAGAGTGTAGATGAGAGGATATGAGATGGGCAAAGGAATTCAGATCCATGGGCCTAAAATTATTCTTTTACTTGGATCCATTAATAGTCTTTGTAAGGCCCAGCACAGTCCAATTGCCGATCCATAAGAAAGAGTGCAATGTGGTTTTGACACGTGGCTGTTGTTTTTACGTCCACCTGTGAGTCAACTCACAAATCTTTGATCATCTCCAGCAAGGAAATGAATGGATGAGGTCGAATGCTGACTCACCCATCTTGTAACTACAAACTAACACGTGGCATTGTAGAATCTGACACATGTCTGCTCCAGTTCATGCACACACGTTCGTTTTCTTCCTTGAACCGCCATCAATCTCCTGCTTTTAACTCCATGTCCGGCGGATGCCAAAATCCAATTAGCAAGAAACCAAGTAAATCACAACCCTGAAATTGCAGAAATGGCGTCTGAGAAAGAACGCAGAGAAAATACAACTAGAGAGCGAGAGGTTCGTTTAGAAAAAGATAGAGTTCCAAAAATGACTAGTCATTTCGAGTTTTTAACAGATCGGCCAGAGAGAGCAAAAGAAAGTTCCGATGAGGCAGGGGCCCAATTCGAGTCTCTTGCTGATAAAGTTGCGAATGAAAAAGAAAGACAAGAAGGAGAGAAACCGAGAGGAGCTTATTCTGTTGGGAAATCTGAAGTTAGCGGTGGTGAAGAAGAGAAAGGTTTCAAAGAGGGTGGAGAAAACAAACAGCAACTTTCTCTTGAAGAAATATCGAAGCTTAGAGAAACTGCGCAGAAGAATTCAATGGAGGCTATTAAGGGTGCACAAGAGAGATATGAGAAAGCAAAAGAGGAGATGAGCCAAGGTTTAGGTGTTGCAGCTGAGTATGCTAAAGAGAAAGGTGCACAAGCAAAAGATACTGTTGTTGATAAGAGCTCCCAAGCTACAGATACTGTTAAAGAGAAAGGAGCAGAAGCAAAAGATAAAATAGCAGCGCAAGGCTCTCAAGCTAAAGAGAAAACTGCTCAAGCAAAAGATACTGTTCTTGGAAGTGCTCAAAAAGCATCACAACAAATAGCAGAGAAAGGGTCTCAGGCAAAAGACACTGTCATTGAAGGCACTCAAAAGACGAGCCAGTATATTGCAGAAAAGAGCTCTCAGGCAAAAGACACTGTTGTTGGAGGTGCTAAAAAAACATCAGAATATGCATTAGAAAAAGCAGCTGCAGCTAAAGACAAGACTGTGGAAACTGGTGAAGGGGCTGCTCATTATGCTGGAGAAGTAGCAATTGATGTGAAGGACAAGGCTACTGCGGCTGGTTGGACCGCTGCGCATTACACCACTGAGAAAACAGTGGAGGGGACTAAAGCAGCAGCAAGGGCCGTTCAAGGAGCAACAGAGAAAGCAGCAGAGCTTGCTGCAAAGCCTTTCATTGCTGCTAAGGATGCTGTTGCGTCTACTGGTGAGACTATGAAGGAGTATACTGCTAGGAAGAAACAGGAGGCAGAGAGAGAGGTGGAAGCCAGGAAAGCAGAACAAGAACAGGTATGCAATTGAAATGTTATTTCTTACCTGTTAATTTCAATTGCTAGGATTATTAAAATTTAGAGAAATGGAACTAGCTGGTAAAGATAGTCATGGATTTTTATAAATTAACTAAAATGCAGGTTCGTTAATGAACCGCGAATGCTGATGCTATAAAGAATAGTGGAGATCTTGATAGCTTCATTTACGAATGGCTATTGCTAGCATCCAATATGACTTTAATCTGCATTTTTCAACTTTATTTTTATGAAAAAAAGGAAGTAAACGAGTAACTTTTGTTCTTGTCTAGTATTCTATTTGCATAGCTTGAACATTTGCTAAGATGATTTTGTTCTGTTAGATGTTTATATTCCCATTGGTGATAAATATTTAGATGGAAATTAGAATTATGTTTTGCCTAATTGAAGATAACGAGAGAGTTTTACAGGTTCATTCAACAGGAGGAGGAGAAGAATGGGAAACTGCGGGGAGATTCACCGGAAAAGCCACTCAAGGCTCAGAAGAAAAGCCAGAAGAGCATCATCAATGGCAGCAGCAAAAGGGAGGCAGCAGCCTGCTCGGCGCCATTGGCGAAACTATAGCAGAGATTGCTCAAACAACTAAAGAGCTTATAATTGGACAAGACAAACCTAGTGCGGGATATGAAGAACATGAGAGAAAAGAATAAGTAGATGAATAAAGACTTTGGAGTTCTGTTTCTGGTCACATGAGTATTTAAAAACTGATATAAAAATATGCTGATGTTATGGCTTTCTTGAATCTGTTTTTGTGTACAAATCTCTCTCTTTTTTTTTTTTTTTTTTTTTTTTTTTTTTTTTTCTCTCTGTGTTGCCTTATACATGTGGCTTTGGATTTCTTGAACAAGTTTCAAGATTTAACTAATGCATTCTACTATTATACATAAATCTTGGCTGGAGCCCTACTAAGTTATCAGTCCATAATTATCAGCTGAGCCATATAATTCCCAATTAATCTAAAATTCAATTAGGCTGTTCCATATGGCAAGTGCCTAGTTCAATCGAAGAAATGCTTATATAGCTCCCAACTAGCAGCCAGATATTAAGGGAGGTCTAAAAGTGATGATAGCAAGCGAGTCTGAAATTTGCCGAAATATGCTTTCTACTTAAATATAAGTAGTAGCAAATGACAAACATTGCAAGAACAGAAAAATCAACCTATAAAAGCTGAAGACAGGTTTATCTAAGCAAAAAAAATGGTGGGAACAATAGCAAAAAGATGGAGATTGCTAAGTGGAGAAGGTAATTGGAGGGAACTCCTAAACCCTCTAGACATGGATCTCCGGCGATACTTAATTCATTACGGCGAAATGGCTCAAGCTACCTACGACAATTTCATATCAGACGTACGGTCAGATTATGCTGGAGACTACAGATATCCAATGAAGAAAATGTTCTCCGGAGTTGATCTAAATATTGCAAACCCATTCAAGTACCGAGCTGTTAAATATGTGTATGCAACTTCAAAAGTTGAACTTCCACAGAGCTTTATGGTAAAATCATTAGCAAAACAACCATGGAGTAGTCAGTGCAATTGGATTGGATATGTAGCTGTAGCTACTGATGAAGGTAAAGCAATGTTGGGAAGAAGAGACATAGTAATTGCTTGGAGAGGAACAATCCAACCTATTGAATGGGTCAAAGATTTTCAGGCTCCTTTAATTTCAGCTTCTAATATACTAAAATGGGACAAAGACCCTCGTGTTCATCAAGGATTCCTCTCTCTATATAACACAGCTGATTTTGTTTCTGCTTATAGTAAAACCAGCGCAAGAGAGCAGGTGAGAATATTTGTGGATTCTAGTAATATTTACTTTCGTTTTATTGAAACTACAACTAGGATCATAATTAAGCAGAATCGAGCTCAACCGGAAAACCCAAGGTTTGAAACTCCGGGAGAACCCAGTTGAGATTTAAGTTTTAAACGAACTCGATTCAAATTAATGCAACAAATATTCGAGCTTTACTCACTTACAGTTCCACTCATAGCCTTCAGCTTATAAATGCGTGTTAGTTATCAGGTTATCGAGGAAGTGAAGAGACTGATGCAAGAGTTCAAGCATGAGGAAACCAGCTTGACAGTCACAGGACACAGCTTAGGAGCAGCGCTTGCAACTCTAAATGCGATTGACATTGCTGCAAATGGATTCAACATAGGAGACGAATCCAAGGAACGGTCTCCTGTCACAGCTTTTGTCTTTGCAAGCCCGCGAGTTGGGGATCGAAACTTCAAGGAGTTATCCGAATCTGTAGAAAATCTGCATATTCTGAAAATTAAAAACTTGAATGATCTTGTACCTCTAACTCCACCAAAAGAATCAGGATACGCAGACGTTGGAAAGGAACTATTGTTGAATACCCTGATATCGCCATTTGTGAATAGACCGGGAGGACCTTTAAGTTGGCATAACTTGGAGGCATATTTGCATGGAGTTGCAGGAACACAAGGTGATAAACCAGTATTTCATCTAGAAGTTAAAAGGGATATTGCATTATTAAATAAGGAAATTAGTAATTTGCAGCCAGATTATTTGATTCCTCCTGCTTGGCGTTGTCCTAGGAACACAGGGATGGTTAAAATGAAGGATGGTTCTTGGGAACTCCGAGATCAAGAAAATGAGGAAGATGATTGAACTAAATGGATATATCCAGAACTGGCAAGTAATTGCAGAATACTCAGACTGCTTCATTTATCTAATTTTTCCTTTTTTTTTTTGAAAAACAGTGTTTCATATATGAGTTCTAATTAAGCAATACAGTACAAATGGAATTAGAAAACATATTGAAAACGAAGTGCCGAAAAATTTATACATCAAGTATTGTAATCATGAACCATACCACAAATTTTCCACTCTCTCTATAATCATAAAGAACAGATAAGAAAGAAAAAAAAATCTCAATCTAGATATAGAAAATTAATCACTATCTAATTATCTATGCTTAAAATCATAAATCAACAAGGTATTTGAGAAGTGAACCATTCCATAACATGAATAGGTGCTTTGATCAACTCCAGAGCCAGCTCCACTATCACGGTCACACACAAACAACAGGGGCATATACATGTCAACAATAACCTGTACCGTTTGTCAGTTTCCAATATTAGATCCAAATTGATTAGTTAAAAACAACCCAGATCACAGTGTATCAAAAGCAATAAAAGACTAGTAGAAAATTAAGAAATCTTAAATACCCAGAAACTAAAACGCATCAGGAACTTATGTTTGGTAGTAAAGAAGACAAAAAGAATGAAACTTTTTAATACCCAGAAACTGAACTTATATTTGAAAGTGAACATGTCAAAAAAATGAAGAAATCTCGATTACCCGGAATTTAAAACAGCAAAAAAATTGAAAAACCAAAAGAAGAAAGAAAGAGATGAACGAACCCGACGATCCACACGGCAACCCCAACAATGGAGATAAGCAGAGACAGAAAGGCAAAAGGAAGGCCTAAAAGAAATCCCAAAGGCCTACAACCGTCGCACATAATTTCGCTTCGCTTGTGTTTCTTCTTCTACCTTTGAATGAAAAGTTCCTTTTTTTAAACGAAACTCTCCTCTCTTTTTATCTATCTCTCGTTATCTGCTCTGTCATTGAGTTGTTGTAGTAGTGATCATGTGTTTATTATTAATTATATCAAATTAAAATTCGATTGAATTATTGGAGAGGACACCACACGCAAGTTATTTATGAGGACAGCGAATTGTTTGCTTGAAAATCAAACTTGGAAGGAAGGGAAGTCTATCCTCAAGCAAGAGTTTCCAAGAAAGGCAAGCGCCTTGCCCTTCATTATCCACCTCTGCCTTGTATTTTTTATTTTCAATCATAACAATTAATTCTCCTAAATTTTAATAAAATTAAAAATAATTTAATCAAATTACTCCAAGAGTAATTTTATGAAACTAAGAATATTTTTTATCGATTTCAATAATAATTTGTAAAAATAGTTATTGTATTTAATATAAATAAAAGTGTTAAAAAAATAAAAAGTTCTAGTTGTGGAGCTTCTCCATAAAAGAAGTTTTAATATGTTATAAGGCTAAAACATGTGAACCTTAACAAAGGGCACCTTTGGCATAGCACAAAAGTTTCATAACACAAAGACCATCCTTTCACATCATATGACTTTAAGGAGGTCCAATAATTTATTTATCTTGTAGACCATTATCATCATCTCTCTATCCCTCCCTTTGAAGATTATAATTACATACTTAAAAACAATAGCCAAGCCTTTTTATACTGGGCACACCAACAATCATTGTCACAGAATAACTTTTTCAATTAAATGGACCTGCGCAGTTTACTTCTAATGGATCAATAAAATTTTGGTTGAGCAATTAAAGCTTTAAGAGATCCACAACATTATCTACTGATTTAATTGCATTTGCCATTCCAAAAATCAAGTAAAACTATGTTAGTTCTACCAAAAACCAATTGACTTCCAGAAAGGGCAGGCATAACTAGGCTGCCAGGAATTGATCTCCAATAAGACGAGTAGTCTGATATGGATATGATACTCTCTTGCTTTTCGCCTCTCCTGCCTGACTCGAGATTAAAGCGGTGCTGCAATTCCAAATTCCAAGAATGACATTCCTGGAGTTATGTTAATATCCTGTAAGTTGAGGCATAGATGAATCAAGCTTCCCAAGTCTTATGTTGAAGTCAGTAATTTCAAATTAAATAGTCAAAAGAAGAAAAAGTTTAATCAAGTAGTGAAATAGTTTCTTTTGATCAGTAGTTCCTGATCCGTAAATTTGATGTAACTTCAAAAACTGTTCAAGTCGAAAGTTTGAAAAAGTCACAATTGCAAATTTAAGGATGTCAGGCCAGGTTTCAATTTTTCATGCATGGATAAGTTGGTTAAATAGGAAAACATATTGGAAAATTAGAATCAAACTGTCCACTTACCAGTACAACATTCTTGAGCTTGAGCTCCTATGCTTCTATGATAGAAGAATCAACCTGGGCGCTTGTTCAAACTTGCATTATCACACTCCATGGAGATGATAGAGGCAAGTCTCCCATAAACCTGTAACATTAGCCAGCAGTTGTGTTATGTTTGTCTCCTTTACTCCTAAGAAGATCCGTGTC
The DNA here is from genome assembly GCF_041381405.1 of Jatropha curcas. Taxonomy (NCBI): domain Eukaryota; kingdom Viridiplantae; phylum Streptophyta; class Magnoliopsida; order Malpighiales; family Euphorbiaceae; genus Jatropha; species Jatropha curcas. The sequence goes on from NC_143153.1 coordinate 31,762,194, forward strand.
CCCTTGTCTTTGTGTGTATGAGAGAAGGGTAGAGATCATAATCACATACCGCAGTAAGCTGTTCATTTGCACCGTGTCTATCATTGTTGTCTTGTTTATTTGTAACTGATGCATCATACCTTCACAGCAGAGAATAAAAGAAGCTCAATAAAAATAGCTATCTTTACATGCAGCTTCAAAAGAAGATTGATATTCTGTTTCATTGTCAAGGAAACAAGTTAATGATCATACATTAGGTAACAAGTAGTGACATTTTCAATTCAAACTGAGGAATCACCAAATAAATTATTACCAATCCCGGGGAATCCCAGCTTCATCTCTAGCTGAATAATTGAAGGGCCCTTTTATCTCCACATTGTACTCCCTTAACAAGTCTGCATTCTTATTCCCAAAAGTTTTAACAGTTTGTGAATAATATTTTTCTTCCCCTGCATGGAACTGAAAACACATGCCATGCAATTGAAGATATGAAATCAAATGAGTAGGCTGCTAATACCTTTAAAAGTGGAACAAGGGGCACGGCCTAATTTCTGACAGACAGAGACAAACCAATAGACACCAACAGCAACATGTGCAACTTCCTCATCTGCAATTCTAACCACAATCTTAGATGTCTTGGAGTCTCCAAAACCAATCAATTTTTGTACCAGTCTAGGTCCAGCATCAAGTCCTCTCGCCTCCTATATCAATAACAATAGCAAGAATGCTGAAAATTTCTTTACCAAGTATTCATGTCTAATTTTGTATAAATGAGAGAGAAAAATAAGAGAAGAGGGAAAGAAAGAGCGGGAAAGAACAAGCATCATCAATATTTGGAAGTTGAAGATGTCTGATTTCAGTCCCAAAAGAAAGTCGCTAAAATAGCTAAAACAGGCCTGGCCTCAGAGTCCACCCCGAATATAAATGTATTAGATTTAGCATAATCACAACTAAGTGACAGAGTTCTATAGTGTAAATTATTCAGTAACAACTTTAACACCAACTCCATTCCACAATCTGCTCCAATAAAAAGAAAAAGGAAATTGAGCTTAATATTCTGCATGTGATCATCATTCATCCCATGAGGCCACAACTGTCTCAAGCTCATATTATTCTTTTTATCTAGAAATGATGATAGACTAGATAACCTAGCATGATCGTTCAGTACACTGTCAAAAGATAATCATCGCATTGTTTTGGGTCTCACATCTCCTGAAAGTGCACAGCATCTTAGGAGAATGGGTGTCCTTGGAACACAAAAATACCAAACAATCCCATTGCTATACTATTTTGCTTTCCTCTTTACATGCATTACAATTCCTTAGAAACAAAAATAACAAAAATCCTCTGAACTGCTATGAAAGGATATATGCCACCATAATACCAGTAATCACAGCCAAAATGTAGTACAACTGTCTGTTAAATGGAATTGAAGTTCAATCAATTCACAAGCAGAAAAGGGAGATCTAGAATGACAATGAAGCATGTGGTTACTTGCACAAATTAAAGGAGGTTGGATATTATCCCTGCCTGATTCCTTAAATTTGGGAGATCTGAACAAACCATACAACACAGAATCAGGTGCCAAATTACTGATGAAGAGCTCGTAAGAGTTTTATTTTGGTCCTTGAACAGAATATGTACAGAGTACTACTAAAGCTTACTACTTGTCCAGCTCATCTATACCATACATGCCAGGTTTTGTTTTGAGGAATCTGTTCAGTTTTGGATAAGAAAGGTATAAGATATATGAGATGATAATTATTGCCTTTTTCACTATCATATTAATCAGAAAACTGCACCATTTTACAAATATAAACATACAATATTTTTGAATGGTTCATAATGCTCATTTTTGCTCGTTTACAGCGAGAATTATACAGTTATTTGGAAAGCAAATCTTAAAGATGGAATATTAGCTTCACATCATAGTCACTGCATATGCATATTGTACCAAGCAGCTAGATCTTTAAGGTTGAGATGCATATATTAATCTATTACCTGGACAAGTGGGATTGCAGCCAACCTTGCCGCAACATTGTTAGATGATTTTTCACACTCCCTCCACAACAAATTATGAGCAGGCATATCTCCATACCTAATTAGAATGGAAATGTTATCTCGTCTAACCAACGGCCAAGAATCAATTAATTTAATACACAAAGCAATACTTGTCCTCACTTGAAACCAAGCTCAGCAAGTCTCTGGGAACACCAAGCAAAATGGCGACTCTCATCATCGGCAACATGTGCAAAGTCAGCAAAGAATCCTTCTTCTAGAGTCTCACTAAAAGGTGAAAATCGAACAACTGTATCCCATGCCAAATCAATTGCATTAAGCTCCACATGAGCAAGATTGTGGAGCGTATAAGCATTGAGAGGTAAGCCAGAATCTTTGGGGGCTGGAATTTCCTTTGGTGAAACCTAAATCTCACAAATATAAATAAGAAACAAACACATAAATATCAATGAAGGTAAGTGATACAAAATTCTTACATCATTAAATCATTATATCTCGCAATAGATCACTTTAACTTTCCTTCACAATTGATTGCCAAAATTTAAACTTTGATGATTTAAAAAGATAAAAAGGGAACAAGTTCCACAAACAACGAACACAAAGGTAAGGAGCAATAAGAAAACGAACCAATTCGGGTTTAAGAGGACGAGCAGGTTTAGAAGGAGGGGCAAAATCCCCAATAGGAAGCTTCTCGTTGCGCCACCTGGAGAAAGCAAGATGAGAAAGTTTGGATTTTGTGAGGGGGTCACTAGTGGAGAGAACAATAGCTCCAAGCTCTGCAAGAGAGGAAGCAGACCCAATTCCATATTCATTGGCGACAATTGAAGAGGGCGACGACAGCGGTCGAGACTCTGGACCATTAGGTCCCCAGAAGCGGTTCTCATTGAGCGGACTATCCCGCCATGCTTGGAGACCGGACCATGGTGAAACCTCCAAAGAAGAAGAAGAAGAAGAAGAAGAGAAGTATTTACTCTTGAGAAAAAAACGTGGGAGAGAGGAGCAACTAATTAGACTTTTCATGGATGCAAATTGAGTTTGCTGCGGTTTTACAAATTAACCATTTTGATTTTGAATGGATATGTATTGTTATATTGCTGCAATTTACACATAATACTGCTTTTCATATGTACAAAAACCAAAAATCAATGTGGCTATAGTTGGTCTCTCTGAACCTTCACTCCATTAAAATCGAATTTGATGCTAATCTAACGAGTTAAAAGAAAAGAGAGCTTATGTAATTCGCAATGTTATTTTCACTTACTAAATCTATTAATGGATTAAAAATTTGCGAATCAAGATCTTACATAGAAGAAATATTAAATTACGGGAACTCAAAGGGTGGTTGAAATTGAGCATAGTGAAGACTGGCTGGGACATTTGAGTCGGATTGGAAAAGAGATATTTCTGATGAAGCAATATGCTGTGTTACTAAATCACTTGAGAAGGTGGAATTACAGATTATCTTTTTGTATAACAACAAAGAATCCTGAATCTGCAAGGAGAAAATCAACAACGAAGTTATGGAAAAGAGTAGCGGCTAGTTAGTCATGTACACGTGCTACAGAAAAAAAAAAAAAAAACCAAACCCATTTGCTCTGTATCTAATCATCACCACATTCTACCCAAATATTATACAAATTTTTCTGCACTGGACAAATATTATGCCACTTTTAGTTCTAGGTTCGAGGAACCATTTAAGCGGAGATACGCTCCACTCTGCTCTGCGTGTGCCTGTGCCTGCTTTTTGAACTTCACTGTACACCAATTGCCGATTCCTCTCGCAAAATCATGACCTGTTATTCATGACATCACCTTGCAATCTACTCTAATTTTTCTGGGATCTGAAGCAAAAAAAAAGGATTGCACCATTAGGTAAACAAACTTAGAATCGACAAAAGACTAATTGCATTTGAAAACTCTGCAAGAGGAATTTGCTTGATAAAGACCCATAGAACACAATAGGAAAACAGAATTGATCAGATATCCACCCTCAATGAGCATAGAGAGATCCAGAGAAAAGATCCAGATAAAAACATTTTTATTGAATATTTAAGTAGAAAATATTTATAGGGTTAGGAATTCTAATTTACCGAATGAAAGCTGTGAAAAACATCATCCTTTCCCTCTAGTTTCCAAAGCATGCCTAATTGAATTATCAACACACATATTCCAAACTGCAATTACCAATTTAAACACATTCTAACAATATCCTACACCTTCCACATCTACCTAGTCCATATTTCTGTTGTAGAAAAAGCAGGGGACCAGCACATGCAATTACATCCAATAAACCTATATGTTAGCTATACTATGGCCCTAACCTAGCAAACCCAATAGCCACCAATAACTGCATCAGTCAAGAGACTGTAACGAACTTTGGTTTTTAAAAATGTCCAGAAAAAATAAAAAAGATGCATCTTGCACGTTCATAATCCTACAATCCATTCAATATTAATAACCCTCAGTCAGAACCCTTTGCAACATGAATTTTGAAATGTGAAGCAACTTAGTCTCCTGTACTCCTTTTTCTCAATTAGGCAACAGTTTTTAGATGCACACTCAGCATACTAAGAGAAAGTTTAAGCACAGTATTGTTTTTTATAGATCCTGTAGAAAAGTCAATTGCTAATTTTAAAACAAACCTAACAGTTAGACTAAAATAAATGCCACTCAACTTGCCAAATCAATTCGGAAATAGGAATCTCACATGCCTTCTACCTAAACACACCAACATATGTTCTCTTCTCTTGGACAGTCCTATAGAGTTTATTACCATTCATCCATCCCTCAAAAGATAAGTTATCTTATTGGATGACAAATAAACCCCTAAATGTGCCTAACATGTGCAGAGTCAAAAAAGATTACAGGTTAATTTAGACAGAATGTAGACAACAAATTGTCTTCGCATGCAAACCATAATAACCTTGCCCAGAAAAATTTTGGAATGGTGTAAGTCTAACCTCAAAAGAAATACTAGGTGCACACAATGCCCCAGTGATCAGGCACATAAAATCCACAAACGTTTTGCAATTCTGACTACGATCTCCTCCCACACAAAATCACAGAGATATTTTATCAGTTATCATGATACAATTTAAAGAGAGGGAGAGGGTATAAAAATATAGCCATCATACTTCAATTGTTGATTCACAAGTGACAAGTCATCAATATAACTTCAAAAATTTACTAAATTTTTCATCAAAGCAAATATCCCCATATTTTCCTCCCTCTATGACTTTGGTTAGAGATGCATGATAAATCAATTTTATGGGGCACAAACAGAAAACCACTTCCCATTATTATTACATTATTATTTACCTAACTACACCCCCTATTTACACAATCATGATCTGCATGCAGGACAAGTGCCCTATATGAATCGCCACTTGAATTGATTTAACGTATGCAACAAATTTTATTTTCACAATTTTACTCGATCGTTGAGCATTTCTGGTAAATTCACTAAACATACAGAGAAGATTGCCAAATTCATGTCAAAAAATGCACGAAAAGATTTAAAGAAATCGAGAAAAGGAAATGAACAGAAATGAACCTACCATAACTACTCAACTCCTCGGTTAATGCCCTACATCAGATCCAGACGCTGAGGAGCTGTCACTATCAGATTCTGTGATAAATCATACAAAAAAATAAGAAAATAAACAGCAGTACATTAAATTACCAACAGAGGAAACACATGTGAACATATGTTGAAGAAATACAGGAAAAAAGTATAAACTAAGAAATATATTGCCATACCACTTGAAGAGGAACCAGAATCACTACTAGAACTGCTTGAACTACTTGACCTAGTGCCATTATCTCCCTGATTCTCCACTTGAACAGGTGATGAGGTGGAAACATTCCTTTCATCAGCTACCAAAGGCAAAAATATTTTAAGATAGCCAATTCGATCAAATAAATGACATAAATGCTCATCTGAAGATCTATACCTGTTTTATTTTCTCGTGGTTCCTCTGCCACAACTGGTGTTGGTGTCTGCAAAGACAGAAAACAAAATCCATTCAGCAATCAATCCTTTCTCCTGAGAAAGCTTAAACATCAAAATAAACAATTAAACCCTTACATTCTCCTGTACATTCTGCTCAGCTTCTGCTCTTGCTTGAATAGCGAGTTCAGCTTTTCTCTTGTTCTTGCTTAAACTCTTCTTGTAGTTGGTAACAAACCTATCCAGTTCCCAAAGAGTCTCAGCATCAACACTATCAATATCCACTTCAATTTCATCATCATGTTGGAAAAGTGATGAATTTCTCTTCTTTATTATCTGGACGATATTGTCCAGCTTTTCTGAAGGTAAGCTCTGGAGGTTCGTGCTAAGTTTCTGCTTCTCCTCATAAGTCATGTCCCTCTTGTGTGGATCCTTCGCCTTGGGCTTTTTTGGAGCAGGGGTTCTTCCTGAAGGAGTTGTACTAATAGGTTTTGGCCTAAGATCCCCCGTCGGATAAGTCATTGATTCTGATCTATCCAGAATCCTCCTCATATCAAGAGGAGGGGGTGGCAATGGATGAGCCTTCCTTGATGTGGGTGTAGGAATACCCAGCTCATAACTGACAGCAAACCTCATCTCCCTATCATAGTCTGACTTTATAACAGCCCACCTTTCCTCAAACATCTTCAATAGCATCTCTGCCATTATATGAACATCTTGCCCCTTTGGATTATACTTCAAAGCATTATGAAATGTTAGTCTGACATCCTCTGCAAACTCCTCGGGCGACTTGTACCAATTCTTGTGCAGCCTCATCTTCACAGTGCCCAGGTCCATAGGATGCTTAATTATGGTAAAGTAATCATGCAAGCCAAGCTGCTTCACATCAACAGGACTATTAAACACCCAACCATGCTTATGCTTCATCAATTTCTCAAGCAAAGCACTACAATTCTTGAAAACCTTGGACCCTGTCCCAAATCCCAAATCCCCTCCCCCTTGCTTCTTCCCATTCAATTTCGATTTCTTGTTGCTCTCTGCTGGTGGAAACTTGTCTTTAGCAAGCAAAAATTCCGAATTTCTATAGAACTGATTTGCCTTTGGTGTCCTCTTCTCTTTCTCCACAATCTCACCGCCACCCAGACTATTCTCCAGCACTGATATACTAAGCTGATTCAAAGGCCTAGACTGCCTAGGAGTAGGTGTTAGAACAGGAGTAGTAATCTCACGAGGAACACCCACTGATCCCACCTCTGAATAAACCCTCCTAAATCCATTATCAACTCCATCATTCAGAGAAACCCGTCCAGTATTAATACTACCAACACCATGCTGTCCTTCTTTGTCCTCAATCTTTTTCACCAAACTCCTCACCATGTCAAGTTCACTCTCCAGTTTTTTTCTGAGCTCTCTCATTTCCTGCTTAGACTTCGATGACAAATTTATCTTTACTTTATCCTCCAATCCTTGTTTCACCACTCCATTCCCAGTGGTCAGGTCCCGGCCACTTGGGGCCACGACAGAAACACCTTCCTGCCTATTGAGGCTAGAAGAATCATCAGAGTTGGCATCCAGACGGGAAATGGGTTGCTGCTGAACCAAATTTGTATCTTCTAAAGCTGGGTTTTTTAATTCTGGAACTTGAATTGAGTTGTTCTCATCATTTCTCTCGTTGATATTGTCATCGTTGCCATTCTTGCTGCTATTGTCTTTATTGCCATTCTTGCCGCTGTTGTCGTTATCGCCACTCTTGCCGCTGTTGTCGTTATCGCCACTCTTGCCGCTGTTTTCGTTACCGCCACTCTTGCCGCTGTTGTCGTTACCGCCACTCTTGCCGCAGTTGTCGTTACCGCCGCTGTTGTCGTTACCGCCATTCTTGCTGCTGCTGTCGTTGTTGGCTGCAGGCGCAAGTGATGGTGGAGGTGCAGGTGAAGGTGTAGCTACAGTAGCTGTTGTGGTGGTGTTGGTAGCGGCTTGGCTTGTGTCTTTGTTATTGGTGGTGGTGATGGGGGTGGCGAGGTTGTTGATGTTGTTCCTGTTACCTTTAAAAGCTTTTCTTGTATAGACTTTGTTCCCTGTATACCTCTGTTTCTCTCTAGCTCCATCATTTCCACCTCCTTCTCCAACTATAGACCCCGAAGCCATACATGTAACTCCAAAACCCTAATTCTCTTTCTCTTCGCACCAGCGAATCACAAGACTGGCCCAGAACTAGGGTTTTTCACCTCCGTAAAACCACCCGCAAAACCCTAATTTTGCCCCAGAATCACAATTCAATCAGGGCAATACAAAAACCTATAGCAAAGCTTGAACCTTTCTGGCTTTCACGATCTACTCTAGTTTAAATCTATACAAGTACGACGAGAGACTACCTACGCATATACATATATGTATAAACACAGCCACAAAGAAGAAAGAAGAGAAGAGATTTGGGATTGGAAGAAACAGTAGGATTAGGGTTTCGTTTTTGTTTACCTTTCTTTCTCGATTTGATCAGATCTCCTTTTTCGCTCTCCCCTCTCTCTCTAGAAGCACTTTCTCTCTCTAAAAAATTATTTCTCTCTCTAAATTTCTCTCTCTACCTCACTATACCCTTATCTTACAGGTGTACGGTTCGCATGCATTCGTGTTTAAAAGAGTTGTGGTCGCGAAGTATCATGACAAATATCGGTAGAGTTAGACTCAGATGTGGCAAGGACGCGTGCAATACAACAACCAATAAGAGAGGGGAGACTGATGAGCGTGACGTAAACGCGGGTTTGAGCATAAGAGAGGATTTAGTGGCGCGGAGTTTTGATTGTGGGATTTTGAAGAGTTTGCCCAAGCGGGGAAACTGCGCGTGGAATCTATTCACAGAGAGGTGTAGCAGAGCGGTGAGCACTTGGTAACCGGCGATGTTTTACACGCGCCGGTGCGTTGGTTGCTAATGGAGGGCTCAGTTTGAGCGGTTCAAATTGGGATGATGTGGCAAATCCAGGCCCAAACTGATGATCTAGCCCGTAAAAGTCAAACCCAATAATAATAATAAATACTTGCTTTTTTTTTTTTTTTGAGAAGGATAATAATAAGAACTTAATAAAGCAAATTAACTATTTTCAAAAAAAAAATAATAATGCAAATTAACTATTTAGTCCTTGAAAGTTGACCGAAATTCTTAATTTATCCCTATCATTCATAAAATCATCGATTAATTCTTAAAATTTATCTCGTAAAATTGTTTACCCCTTTCATTTAAAAATATCAACTTCATTGTTAATTTTCAATCAAAAATAAAAAGACTTTCATTTTAATGATAAGACACCACATAAAAATTTACAGTCATTCACATTCACATTTTCATTGCCTATTGATCTTAATTCTCGTTTATTCTTTTGTTTCTTGGTATTTAAATTTACTCTCAATCTCTTAAAGCTGTAGAAAAATAAGTACAATACTTTTAAGCTCAGCTTAATAAAGATATTTGGGCTGGAGCTCAATTCAAGCATAAAGGATCAAATATATTTTTTGAATATATGTTCATTTTTTGAACAGAATATGTTCACTGTGGGCGGAAGGACATGATAATGAGATAAAATATAAATTAGGGACACATAATTATTTTTCAAATATAAAAGAATTTAAGTGTTAATTTCAACATAATTCAAGTGCACAATTGTAATTTACCAAAAGAATAGCTTACAAGTTAAGTGGGCTCTCATTCAAGGTCAGCTTTAAGCCGTATTGACAGTGAAAAAGCCCATTGACTACGAGTCCATCAGCCCACAACTCATAAGCAACAAGTGCAAAAAAAAAAAAAAAAAAGGTTGTTTTTTAGAAAAGCAAAATAGAGATTCTTTTTTCAATATCATGTCCATCCTTGTTATGTAAAATTTATTTCTTTTACTTGGTTAAGTGAATATAATTCATGACAAAAGTATATATTTTCTCTTCAATTTGAGAGGGACAGGGTGAAAAGATTATTAAAATAATATCTTTTAACATTATATATTATTTTCTTTTTTAAAAATTAATGGCTAAACTCATAATTTAGTAAAAACTAAATATTTAGAAAACAAAATGAAAATTTGTTATCAACATGAAAAATTTATTATTTATTATGTAATATTCAGAATGCAGAATTTATTGCTTCCAATTTAAATATTTCCTATATTAAAGAAATTAAAAATCTATAATTTCAATGTCATTGCCAAAGGCGAGGCTGCCAATGCCAGTAGAAAAAGCAAGGCGAAGAACAAAAGGATTATTCCAAGCAATAGAGAAAATCTGTTCCTGCATGTATCCCTCCTTCCATTTACTTTAATCCAGAAGATTAAAAAATAAATGAAGCTTCCTTTCTTTTTTCTTTCTCTAGGTAGTTTTGGCAGAAAGAAAGAGAAATATGTAGAGTGACAGAGATATGAGTAGTACTGCTAGCTATTTCTTGAATCCGGATATATTTCCCCGGAAAACACAAGAAAGTGAAGGAAAATAAGAGAAAATGTGAAAAACTAGTTTTTGGGGTTGGAGCAAAGAGAAGCTGAGTCTGAGATAAATCATAAACACTGGGAGTATCTGTCTGAAGTCAAGACTTGTTAGTCTACAAATTTTTCTTTTTTGTTTTTTTTTTTTTTTAATCTCACTCTCATGTTTAAGCTTAAAGAAAATTATGCATTCCAAGCAAGACTTTTGCTTGTTATCTCTTTTGTCTTTAAATCTTTTACTCTTGTGTTGGGTCTTGGCATTTTTTAACTTCCAGTTTTGTGTTTCATTTTCGTTCCTTTTTTTATGATCAAGTTCTGATATTATGCTCAGCATACCATGAAACAAATTCATTATACTGATTTGTATAATTCTATTCGTTCACGGCCTCTGTATATTCTTGGCCCTTGGGAGTACGAGCCTCGAAAATTCAAGAAAAGAACACTGATGGTGAGAAGACAATCAAGAAAAATATCAAAACCTTTGAAGTGATCATTTTACTATTGTTGGCCATTGAATTGTCTCTCGTCAAGAATAGTAACCATCAGAAGTAGAAGAAGAATATATAGCTAGCTAGGGTTTTATTATATTTATAAAACCAAAACTCATAAAATGTTTGAGAGAGAGAGAGAGAGAGAGAGAGAGAGAGACCAAATGTTAGTGGGATAGATACATGTAGACACCCAAATGAATTTTAAGTCCTAAAAGCATATAGTTTTTATCTCCATACAAAAATATATATTGTTTTAACCCATTAATATTTTGCTTTTTGCTCTTTCTTAGTACTCTCAAATGGGTGAGAGAGAGGATGGTGACTCGATTTTTGTTTGTTATAACCAACGCATGGACGACAATCCAATTGTAAATTCAGAAGAATTTTGCGAATTCGAGGTAAAGACAAGAAGTGCTACAAAGGATTTTTGTTTTCTTTCTAAATGTTTGCTAATTCTTGCTTTTGATCATTTGGGAAATTAATATCTATATGTAAATATTGCCCACATGAGATTAAAGTTGGATGAGACTCAATCCACATGGTTGCATTTATTATATGAAATAAAAAAGGATATCTTAAAAGTCATAGTCTCTTTTTTTTATTTTAATCATTTGATATTTGAAATTTACTGGCTTCATTAATCCGAATTTACGCCAAACGGACTAATAAAAAGGAACATAAAGCTCAAACTCGAGACCTTTAATAAAGAGTGAACGGAACTCTACCATCCCATCTCATTTCTCGGGAGTAAAGTCATAGCCTCTTTTATTGTTTGGATTCAATATTGACAATTAATAATATCAAAAAAGGATTGGTTTATCCAATATTCGACCTATCATTAATTCTTGACGGAGGTCTAATAATATTTATCAAGGAAAAGTCATTATGGACCACAATTTTTGTCATCCTTGTAATCTTTTTTGTTGTCCACTCCAAATTTTTACTCTTTTGGATAACAAGGAAAAGTTGCAAACTTTTGTGTGTTTTGTGTAAAATGAAAAATTCCAATGACCAAATAGGAAGTCCATAAAACAGAAAGAAAACCTAATGGAAATCCTATTCTGAATCTACCATGGCCGGTTTGATTTCTTTTGGCAGTTGGCCAACTATATTTCTCTGAGATTGACAGTTGCAAATGGATATAATAGTGTTCCTTTATTTGACCATTAAAAAAAGTAACCAATAATAATTCCTTAAAAAAGCAACCAACTATACTTCTTTTATTAATACTATAAAGTTTCATCTTGCTTTAAAAAAAATTATTCATTATTGGACCTATGTGTTAATTACTTATTTGATCTTTCTAAAGGAGGATTAGTAAACAAAACATCAATTTAGATTGTGTTCGGCAACAGCTTTTTAAGTAACTTTTAGCGCTAAACACTGTTAAAACAACTAATAACTATCAAAACAATTAATTTTATTGAACAGACCATTAGTGTATGAAAGTATTCCATACAGATTGGTTTTGGAATAACTACGTTATTATACTAAAACTACTTTTTATTAACGAAATAATAGAATGAATGGTTAGGCAGCACTCTTTTTTTTCAAGTGAAGATAATATTAGTCAGATATATGGAAAATAATGGCTATTCCATATGTAGAACATAAAAACGAGCCGTCCATTCAAAATCAAGTGCTATATATCCCTTGTCAAGTTTGATACGTCTCCTTAATCAAGGTTTAAGGTTTTATTTTTTTTTTTTTAAAGGGTTTAAGGTTTTAATTAAGAATTAATTAAATTAATAAATTAATAAATTAAACCAAACCAGTGAGGGGTGAACTTTTGTTTTGTCTAAGCTTGAACTGGAATGAATAGTAAGATAGGCGTGGCTCCACGTAAGATGGTGTGTTCTTCCAATATGATTTTACCCTAAATGATCACTAGTGAGCTTCATGTGGTTCTAAAGAAGAAAAACAGATTTAATTTGCACAAAGCCAATGATTCCATCACAACGTGAATAACACATGTGGGTTACATGTGAGATTGCATTTCTTGTCAACCATCAACTCTAATCTTATTAAAAAAAAAAAAAAAAAATTCCGACTTATAATCGAGAGTTGAATCTCGTAGATGGAATAAATACTCATTAAATACACTTTATCTCTTAATAAACTGATTCAATGCGAGCACAATTTAATTTTAACTCGGTGTAAATATTGTGAACACTATTATCTTGAGTATTCATATCATTTTTAAAAAATCGATCTTGATATATCTTGCCCATAATGAGATAGGAGAAACTACAAAAAAGATGAGAGCATCTCCTTATATAAGAGCTTCTGAATGCTATATATTTCTTTTCACTTCTAAAACAAATTTGTAATATTCTCTATGCTTTTTTCCTAGTTTGACTTGCATGTAAATTAAAAAAATTTAGGTAATATAGTTAAACTATAATTGTTATTTTATTTTTTCATAATATATCATTATGTTAGCTTTCATTAAAATTACATGATATATATTAAATTGTTTTTGAAATTAATCGAAATTATAATAAAATATTTAAATAAATATAATTTTCTTTGAAGATTAAACATTAATATTTTAATTTTACTTATATCAAGGTTTAATTAATGATAACGTATTAGTTTAACCATTATATTTATGGACAAAGAAGTTATTAAATAAAAGTAAAAAGAAAAAATTTAAATATTATTCACTTCTGTATAAACATCGTATATATTCACTTGATCTGCACATGTGCAATGTCATGTTCTGTGATATTTGAGATATAAAGATTGTATATAATATATTCCTTATTTGTTATTTCACACAGACACTTATACCTTACTGCTTTTGTTTCATTGGAACTAGATTATCTTTTGCTGCAAGATTAATATAAAACAGAAGAGGATATAGTTCTTTTATTGCCAAGGTTTTGCTCAGTTGACTAGCCGGTTCTCTTTTTCTAAGAACCTTACATTAGCATTATAATTCTGAAAATGAAAACTACACTTCAGCAACAATGCCAATAAAGATAAAAGTACCATAAAATAAAAAGTTGCAAGCATTCATTTGCATGAAACTGAAGATACAAAAGTCATGAAATGATCTTTTTGTTTCTCGGAGTTTGCTATATGGGGATGCATGTCAGGCATTGAGCCTTTCCTGGAGAGTGAGAATGATGTTCAGGATCAGGTCCTCCAGGAGATACTCTATCAATATCTGAATTTAGCAGCGAAATCCGTCGATGATACTCCAGTTTTGAACCAGTGTATCCCATTTCACGTAAAAGTTGGCGACTATCAAGCTCCTTCCTATGAACTCTTGCCTCAGACCTGATCATAAGAACCATAAACACAATCAGGAACAAAACCAAAGCCTGTTTTCCAGTTGGATTGGCCATCTAATGCTAGGTTAGATCTTGAAGAGTTAACAAGTTTGTTCTGAAAGAGAAGCTAACACAAAGTTAGTTCCAAGACTTATAAGTAGAGCTACTACTTATAAAATGGAACTGGAAGAACAGGATCTATATAGCAAACTCAACTAGCTTGAATAGTTCACAGATAGTTAAGACGAGTGAGATGTACAGCTTACAGCTTGCTGCTATTTATAAGATTAGAGGCAGATAAGATGAGTGCTAGGACACATATAATGGACCACTATATTTTGTTTTTTCTGTCCAACTTTACTATTATATACGATAAATTGATAATGGCTCCTAAAAAAGGACAAATTAAACACCTTAAGGTATATGCAGAAAGTTTTCTACTCTTTAGATTTGGAGTTGGTTGTCGTCTCCCATTTAACTTTAAACCACTAACAAAAAATATGATACTGCTCTCCCTTGCATTGACTCTTTCTTCAAGTGACACGGGAGGGAGTACTCTTTATTGCACCAATCAAACCAATTCTAAGTTCTGACAGCTTAATCACCATTTTAGGTTAATAGACCATTTCTTGCACAATAGTAAGCTTAAAGGTGACCCAATGCATGAAGCATCTCACATTTGCAGGCTCTGAGAAGGGTTGATGAACACAGCCTTCCTCGAGCTTTTGCAAAGAAGTTGTCCCCAGCTACTCTTATCTCTTCCTCCTATGGTAGGTTTCTACACAGTTCACTTGCTGCTCCCAACTTTCACGTCTACACTAGGACAACAATCTTTGTGAACATAAAAGCACATGCAATATGTATCAAGCTAAGTCAACGAATTCATGGAAGATAACGAAAAAAAAAAAGAAACGAAGAGATAAAGATAGTTTTTCTTGGAACCACCGAAGCTTTTTTCCCCACCAATTCGCCACATACAGATTGTTTTGACTGTGGAAAATAAAATATAATCAGTGTCCCTTCCCGAATGGTCAGGGGACATTCAAATATATTAATACAATATTCCATTATATTATAATTGTTTGTTCTTATCATTCTCCTATCTTTCAGGCTAAAAGAGGTAGAGAATCTCGAGAAAATCCATATTATACTCTACCGGATACAACTATCCGGTACAAGGTAAAAGATAAATAGGATTGGAGAATTTCACATGATAATAACTGTTGGATATGATCAAACGTCCATTGGAAGAAGGAATTATTTTAAAGCTAGAAAGGAATTCACCTATAGATCTAACCTAATCTTTTCCACGTCATTAGATCAACTTTATGATCTAAAGCAGATAATCTAAATGTTTTTATGTGTTTTTCATAGGCACTCTACCCAAAGAACAAATGAACATTTTTTTTCAATTCTACTAGTTTCTTTCGTATTTCATCTTCATCTCCACCCTTCTTGTCCTTGTCCTGCACAGCTAGCTAGTTATTTTTGAATAAATTATAACAAAATTTAGCAACTTACGGGATATATATCTTTGAATAAAATATAAGTAATTGAGGCTTAAAAATCTTTTGGGTTAATTTTGGTTGTGTCTTCTAGCCAGAAAGATTTTGGATAGACTATACCATAGATAGGCAAGCTATATTAAGAGTCTTGTTAACTTTTTCTTAATTAATTCTCACAAATGCATCTATTTTCATTCCATCTTTTGTTGAAGCAGCAGAAAATCAGCTTGCTATGAACATAGTGCCTATACAGAAATCTAAATTAACTGGACAGTGTATCCAGAGCACAAAAATGATATCAGAAATCATACATCTTCAAAGTAAAAGCATATGCATAAACTACAATATAAAAGATGACCTATGTCCTCTATGCAATAATAGATTTATCAATTTGTTCTTTCTATAGACTGAATTTGAACATTTTCACAAACCATTGTTCAAATAAACTTGCGTATATAGGGGGGAAGAAAATTAAAGAAAGGTGCAGAGAGATTGCCCCCATGTACCTTGATTAAAGGGAAGCCTGCGGCATAAACTGATGAAGAAAGGGACGAAGGTCCAAACTGAGTTGGCCAAATTTTGGCTTTGGTAAGCACGTGCTTAAGGAAACATTATGTGGATGCCGCCCACAAATATGCGGCTTTACCACTTCTGATTGGTTAATATTATAAACTATAGGTTGACAATAAATCTGTATGGCACCTAGCATCAAACAGAAAAGAGAGGAAGAAGAAATCATTTCAATAGATCCCAAAAGCTGTTTTTCCATACCGGTTATGTGAGCTTAAGTCAGCATCAATGGAATAAATAAGCAATTTACATTATATGAGGTCTTCATTTATTTGGAGATATGCAGACCTCACGCAAAATGAACTTCAAAGGTTAGAAAGTCCCAACAGAAACATTTGGGAGAAGAATTCATATAGTGAACTTCAATTTGCATGCCCTGTTTCTTGATAAAGTTCGGTCTTACAGAGATTTTCTCTGACAACATTGAGTTTACATTCCCAAAACTTGATCCTCTTTGGTTCTATATCTCTTGCAGCCTTCAAGGAAACTACGCCATATGCGGGCATTTGGTGGGAAAGGCATGCAGGAAATTACTTTCTCTGCTTCCTTAACATGTCCATGCCTAGCCAATAAGTCCACAAAACAATGATAATGATCCATGTCTGGTTCAATACCATAACTAATCATTTCCTCAAAAAATTGTATTCCTTCTCTCACCAAAGCACCATGTCTACATGCCGAAAGTGCTGCAATAAAAGCAACCTTATCAGGTCTAAAACCCATATCTTTCATCTCCCTGAACCTTTCTAATGCTTCACAGACACGACCATTAATACCAAGAGCCGAAATTAGAGCTGTCCATGTGATTAGGTTCCTATTTGTCATACTGTTGAAGATTTTTACTGACCTCCCAGGGCACCCACATTTTCCATACATGTCTATCAATACATTGCAGACAAATACATCACAGGAACTGAAATTAGTCTTTATAAGAAGACCATGGACAGAACAACCCAAAGCAAGATCACAAATTTTACTACAAACACTCAGAAGGCTAACATAAGTATAATTATCTGGGTAGATTTGGCCCATAAGCATACGTTTGAAAAGTTCGAAAGCCTCTTTATAATTACCATTCCGAGCACATGCTGCAATGACAATGTTCCAAGAAACATCATCTGGTTCTTCCAGCTGAGAAAGCAATTTTAATGTTTCCTGATATTGACCAGATTTGTTAAGGATTCCAGCAAGATTGTTAGAGGGGACAGCGGCAAGTGGTGATTCTGAAGCTGCCAGAAATACAAGCGCATCAGATATGAGACCGTTCCTACCATAGGAGGAAATAAGGGAGCTTAACACAAATTCATTAATCTCATATCCCATTCTTATAATCAGACAATGAAGCTGCTGTAGCTCAATTATGGAAGATGATTTAAGAACTGCTGAAAATGAAAACTCATTAGGCCGATATCCCAATTGAAGCATTTCCAGCAGCAAAGAAATAGAAATAGAAGAGCCTTTATTTGCAAAACCCAGAATTAAAGAATTCCAAGAAACCACATTTCTTCCATTTATCTTAAAAAAACAATGCCGGGCATCATCAAGTTTGTCACATTTAGCATAATAGTCCACCCAGGCACTACCCACATAAACATCAGTTTCAAGAGCATGCACGATTGTTTTAGCATGGACAAATTTTCCATACATCAGGATCTGTAAATCTGCACAAGAGCTTATGAGACTACCAAATGTGGTCTGGTTAGGCATAATGCCATCCTTAGACATTTTCAAAAAATGCTGTAAAGCTTTAATGGACTTCTTGCCTTTTGCCAATGCACCAATGATTGTATTCCATGTCACAATATCCCTACAGGCTGCCACCTCAAACAATTTCTCTGCTTGGCGTATGCTTGCACATTTTGCATACATGTTGATAAGAGAATTCACAACTGAAACTTTATAATCGAACCCCCTTTTAATGACTAAACCATGAATTTGTTCTCCATATTCCATGTCTTTCTCGGATAATAATCCAGACAAAACAGCCACAACGGAAAATTCAGACAAACAACCTTCTTTCCTGACAAGCTCAGAAAACAAACGCATACAATCTTCCACACAGTCCTGATGCCCAAACAAGGAGATCATTGAATTCCATGTCACCAAGCTCTTAGCAGGCATATCCTCAAAAACACGGAATGCCTCATCTACCCGCTCACACCTTCCAAACAGACCCATCAAAGCAGTACCCACAAAAGCATCAGCGTAAAACAACCCATTCTTCACTGCAAATGCCTGCAACTGAAACCCACGATAAATATCCATAGATGTAAACGACAATAACCCAGCAAATGTGAAGTTGTTGGGCCTAAATCCATAATATGTCATCTCACCAAAAATCCTCCAGGCTTGCTGTAAATAATCATACTTGCAATAAGAACTGATAATAGAATTATAGGATACAATGTTTTTTTGGGGCATATTTTCAAACACCTTTTGTGCCATTGGCAATTCATTGAGTGATGCATAAATCTTGATAATATTATTGTGAAGAAAGGTGCTTTGCTTAGTGTTAGGACCAAGAGTGACTGTGAGTGCATGGAGAGATTTTGTTTTATCAAGAGAACGAATCGTTGAGCAGACATGTAGAAGGTATTGAAGAAGGAGGTGGTGTTTGAGAAATTCTCCATGGAAGATCATGCAGGCTGGAAGCAAACAGATGCTAACAATTAAACTATAGTGGCTCCCTTTAGACGACATAATGTAAAAAGGACTCGTTTCATAAAATAAACGGCAGGTCGCTCAATTGAACTGTTTTTCAAGCAAGTGGATGGTAGTACTACAAAGTACAAACTACTTTCTTTTTTTTTTTTTTTTTTTCTTTTTTAGAGAAAAAGAAGCTTTATTAATCAAGAAGATATATCAAACAAGAAATCAACTTCAATACAAAGGGAAATACTATCCAAATAGTGAAGTCTAGCATAAATTAAAATAAACTGCTCGAGTAAGAAATGAGCTGGCTTGTTCGTTTGCCTATGAATCAAAATCACAGAAACTGTATCTAAAACATTGAGATAAGACTTACAATCTGCAATAATTTATCAAATTTAAAAACTACTTAGTTTAACATTAATTGAAAATCATGAAAAACTCTATAAATGTAAATAATTATTTTATTTTTTATACTCTTTATTATTATTTTTATATTCTATTTATTTTAAGATTTTTTTATATTCTCCGTCAGTATTTTATTTAAGATTAAAATCCACGTAAATATATATTCAACTTATTTTTTATGTTTCCTTTCATTTTTCAAGTATTTATTGATATTGGAAGTATTCAACTTCAACCTTTAATGATGGCGAAATAGATAAATTCATTTATATACTTTACGTAAAAAATTTTAAAGCACTATGAACTTTTATTTTTGCGTTTAACTTATAAAACTGCATCTATTAAATTTTTTAATTTTTGAAAATTTTCTATTAAACATTTCATCTTTAAAATCAGCTCGATTAAATATTTTGATTAGTTAAAAGAAATATGAAAATTATTGATTGAAAAATTATACATATATAATTCTTCGAATGATGTCATATATTACCTAGCTAACTAAATTAAAAGTTGAAATTATTAAGAAAGAAAGATTCTTATATATTTATATTAAATTAAAGCGAATTTATATTAGGTATTATATATCAATATTTTTCTATTATCTAGATAATAATAATAATAATAATAATAATAATAATAATAATAAAGTTATATAACATGTTTCATGTAATCCCACTTGGCTTTTATGATCTAAAAAGTGAAATGTACCCACGTTGCGACAAATAAAATAATGATATATAAATAGTTCTAAGCTCATACATGCTCGTTAAAGTATCATACTTTAATTACATTTTCATTCCATTAAGCACAAAAAACAGACATTTCAGAAGAAAAAAAAAAAAAACATTTCTTTTTCCACTCTTAACGACTAATTAACCGTCCAATACATTAGCTCATAACATAACTAAATAGCATCAGCATTAACTAAAACAAAAGTCAACTCAACCTCACGTTTTCTTGTTTCTAACTTCCTTTGATCTCCGCCATGAACACAACTTCAAACTAAGTAAACAGAATAATGAAATTTCTGATTAGTGATGTTTAGGGTCAGGACCTCCTGGACTTATCCTCTTCGATTCATTAGGGTTTCGTATCGTCCCTTCATCTCTTAATTTCACCATGAGAGCATTGGACATTTCTTGCAAAACCCTAGTTAGGGTTTTCTTGTCATGGTTATGGAGTTGAGGACGAGGACGAGGAGGATCATGATATGGCACAAGAAGTCTAGTTTCTGATTTAACAAGTGTAAGAATTAGTACAATAAGGCATACCCAAAACTTCAAATAACTTGCCATTCTTCCTAGACCTCGAAGAGCTAGTATAGCTTAGCTATTTAGTGTATAAATTCATTTCAAGAAGAGCTCCTTATATATAGTTGATTATATGCATATTTATAATTATTAAACAAAATTAGAAGTTTTTTCTAGGGATTTTAATAATTAATTTACCAATTAATATTAAGAGAATTGACCATGATGATGAGTGTGTGTCTAGTCATCAATTGCTTATTAATTTTGTCCTTGTGTTTACCACTTAATTTGTGTTGTTTAGAAATCTTGATTGCTTGTTCTTTTGAGCTTTCTAAGGTAGCCAAAGGACACCAAATGATCTTTTCTTTCTTCTCTTTCATTTACATATGATGTCAGAAACTTTTGAGTTCAGCTTTTGTTTGTATTATGTTTTATACTTATTCCAAACAAATTTTTTGTATTATTCTCATATGATAAGCATATAGACATGTATATATGTCATTAGAGTTGAATTTAGATGACTAAGACTGCCACTACTCAGCAATTAAATGAGAGTTATGTTGAAGGCACATGCATACCCACATAAACACATGCTTGCTAGGAGCTAGGGTTGGTCGGTTCTGATTCCTGAAATATATATATTACAAAGGAAAAAAAAACCCTAATGTACTCTCCACTTTCTCCCACATTTTCAATTATTATTATTATTATCCCTAAAGAAGCTATCTAGCTAGCTAGTTCAAGGGTTTACGTGAGCTATATACATGTCACAAGTGAAGGTAAATATGATAGTATCATGATTAATGTTATCCATTATCATATAGCTAGGTAGTGAAATATGGGATAACGAAATCTAATTAATTACTTAATGATATTCTCATATAATTAAGCGCCGGCTTGATTTAAATGTTGACGCCAGTGGATAGCTGACAGCGGTTATTGTTAGTAGATAGCAGTTAATTAAATGAATATCGTCGTTTGATAACTGAACGAAACACATCCTCTAAATATATATATATAGAAAAATGGATTGTTGACTTGAATAGTGCCATAAAATATCAACGCACTAAAGCATAAATCATTTGTCGTGAGCCATAAATATAATGGCACCTAATTTAATTAACTACATAATATATATATATAATTTAATTGTTGTTTTAATACAATTCCAAATCCATTTCCTTGGAGTGTAATAAACAAATGAATGTGGCTTTTCAACTCTTGAAGAATCATCATCCTACAAATATTTTAATCTATCATAATAGATTCTTAAGGTTTAATAAGGAAGCAATATTCATTATTCTCTCGATGATGAATCTCCAAATCATATAAATTAGGTAGATGCAGTGCAGTCTTAGCTATTTCTGTCTGTACCTCCTCATATTTAAGATAATTAAAATTAAAATCAGATTATTCTCTGTGTAGAATCTTCTAAATGGTTCAATTTTTTTATTAGCATTTTGGCTGAAAATGCTCAGCTCAGCAGTTGACTACTGTGACCATTTATATATATATAATGCTTTTCAGACCTGAATTATGGATTAGCATGTGTAAAGTTAAAATACATTTTTACATTTGTCCTTTCAATTTCTGGACAGTTGCTTCTCTGCCCTTTTCCTCATATTAATATTTTCACCTCTCGTTTTGGTTCTGTAAAATTTGAAAGGAACTTTTGGCTTTGTGCAGTATTATTAAGAAAATGGGAAAAAAAATCTTCTGGATTGCAAAGAAAACAAAGGAAAATAAAGAAAATGAGCTAATTTGTAGAATATTTAATGCATTAGATTCAAGTCGATCATAGGGATTAAACACTTTCTCTCGAGCCTTTGAAAAGACTTTACATCCATAGTCCAAACTCAAGACTTTTTGATTAAAAGAAAAGATATCATTATTATTCTATCTAACTCTTTTGAATTCTCCATTTTTATAAAGGAACATTCATTAAAAATTGAATAAGTTGAAATAATTAAAATTAATAATTTTTTTCTTAGCAAGTTGAAATATTAAATGTGCTATACTATAAAGCCTAAGAAAAATCACTAAGGAGCTGCCATGGATTGGATTTTTGCTCTTGCATAATATAAAATCCAATGGGCTCTGGGCCTTAGTGATTGGATCAAACATTATTTCATGTTTTAGGCCCAACTAACAATATCATTGAATGATTAGCATATGAAGAACAGAAAGACATTTAAAATCAGAATCCTATTCTTGCAGAAGCAACAGTAAAAATAGCTAATAAGGTAATCCAAATAGGTAGCTCTTTGGCAAAGAGCACCTGAGAGGATTGAGGAATCTATAGGATCATAGATTTGAGCCACTCTCAGCGGGAAATCTCCATGGGCCAGCTCCGCATCTCTCGAAGCGCACGAAGAACATTCAAATTATATGACCTCTTAAACGAACATGGATAAAAAAAAAAAAAAGCTAATAAAGTTACATTGTATCAGAGAACAATAAAGAGAGCTCATTAGAAGTAATTTGAGTTCAAGGAACTACTTTTATAAGATTATTTGCATATCAATAAAGGATAAATCATAAAACCAAAATGAGATTAGTCTCGAAAAGGGATAAGGAGAGCGAAAAAGAAATTAAAGACATAAAAAAAGGACTGTATTGATGATTTAGACTGTAGAATATAATGGTTGATGAGTTCTCAACCTATCAAATCAAAAAGAAAAAAACTTAAATCTATCTGAAACCAAATCTTAATGACTTAGATTTGGGCACTGCAACATTTTCTTGATCCTCTTCAGATGCTTTCCTCTTCTTAGAATTTGATGCACAACTTGGAACAGAAACAGATAGGAAGGAATCAGAATCTTGAGCTAAAGCTAACTGAATATAACTTTGGTAGAAGTAAGTAATATCTTCAAGTGGTCGCCTAACCCTTTTTCTTCTAAATTCTGATCGCTTGGATGCAAGAACTGGATTTTCTTGTTTTGCAGAGAAAGGAGGGATATTCTCTTTGTTGCTCTGGTCATAAAGATTGATGGTGGTGGCCTCCTCCATTATTTGATGTAACTGTAATAAGGCCAAGAATAGAATTAGAGGACAGACAAAAAGAAGTTTAGAGTAAAGAGAGTATTTGTAGAGAGTTAGTGATAGGTACATTTTGGAGGGAATGGGATAATGGTGAATTGGAAATTGCTTGTCTGGTTTTGTTTTTCATTTTTTCTAAATTTGAGTTTTGGCTTTGGATTGAAAATATGAAAATTGGGATTTTGAGGATTTAGGCGGGTGGGTTACATTTTCAGTTTTCATGGGTTTAGCTGAAAATTTCAAGAACAGGGAAGAATTGATTTCGGAGGATGTGAATTGAAATTTCCCGGTTCTTGCAAAAGATAAAAAAAAAATTTTAGGCGCCTGGGAGTGGCGCGAAGTGTATAGTTGTTGGAGCCAATCAGCCAAAGAAAGACAAATGGACCAACCAATAGAATAAGAAAAGCCAGGTAAGAATGACAAATAGTTACCAAATCCGAGAATAAATATATATATATTTGTTTTTTTGGCCAACAATTATTAAGCTTAAAAGGACAGTCTTGGCATTTGTAAATAACTAAATATCATGTAATATGATTTACTATTATATTTTAAAGTCATTAATATGATAAATTTATTGTTAGGATAAAGAAATTGATGAGTTTTATTTTATCATTAATTCAAAAAACATATTATCAAGTTACTGCAACAAGCTAAAAGAGAAAAGAAAATATTATGATCTAAAAGAGAAAAAAATATTTATTAAGAATTTTAAAATATATTTTCTTCAATTAAATAATATTTTAAAAAGAAGATTGTGAAAAAAAAAAATGAAGAGTTCTATAATTTTAGAGTGTAGAGTGAAAAAATTTCTTTATATTAGGAGATAATTTAAGTAAAAAATATTCCCTTAAATTTGTCATTTTTTACTTTTTTTTTTTTATTCCATTTAGATAGTTACCATTATTTAAATATTTGCATAGTAAATTGTTTCAATTAAATGGATATTAATTTGGACATTAATTGAAGAGGTAAATTAATCAATTATATCTATTTTTTTTAAATTGAGATGATTCAATCACTTTTTTTTTTATTTCTGTAAAAAGCAAAAAAATAAAAATATTGAGATGATTTAAAAACATACCGCTATTAATTTTTCATTATAAAAATTCTAGCTCATAATGTATTGCCAAAATGAAAAAAAAAAAAAAAATGTATATCTCAAAATTTGGTCCAACCTTCCAATCCATGGGGTTGCATTGACTTAACCAGTTACGCTACATAATTTACCAAGCAATATTGATAATGGCTGAAATTGCCTCTTCACAAGTAGAAAATTTCTTTTAATAGATTTCCAATTAGCCAAAATAAAATTAAAAAAAAAAAAAAATTGAGCTGAATTCATTTACAATTATAATTTAAAAAAAAAAAAATTGTCCCATAGATTCAAACCCGAGCGCAGCTTGTTAAATTTATCAAACGAGCTCTTTCCGAATTAAGTCTCAAATAGTTAACGAGCAATTTGACTGATTTACAAACAACACTAATTTCTACATATTTCACAAACAAAATAAAAATAAAGTTGCAATGATCAAGTAATTCAATATACTCTTTTATTTTTTCCTCCACTAGATATCATTTCACAGACATTTCTCATACATTTTAGACAATATTTCTCTCATGTCGAAGAGCATTGCATTTCTTAAATCTGGAAACTTACTAGAAACAGCTAATAATAATAGATAAATTATATATATCAGCAACTATACAATAAGCATTGCTTCCTACAGCTCATTAGTTAGCTTAGTAGACAAATTATATCTCAAATTTGATATTGCTTCTTGACCTTTAACAAAAACCAAAACCAGCAGTTGCCCTCAGCAGCTACAATACCACATCTAATTTTGATATTCACATATTAAGCGCTCAAATTTCGCCAATTGATATCCAATGCATATCATATTCATAAAGTTCCTGCAAAAAATCCCAAAATAAATTGCTTAAGATTCCAAGCTTCAAAATAAAAAAAAAAAAAAAAAAGTACTCCAACTTACCCTTGGTTTTGATATACTTTCACAAGTAACTATTGGTTTTAAGATAAAAATAATTTGATCA
Source organism: Jatropha curcas (assembly GCF_041381405.1). Classification (NCBI taxonomy): domain Eukaryota; kingdom Viridiplantae; phylum Streptophyta; class Magnoliopsida; order Malpighiales; family Euphorbiaceae; genus Jatropha; species Jatropha curcas. The sequence goes on from NC_143153.1 coordinate 31,787,846, forward strand.
AATTACCCTTGTGTTTGTTATAATCTAGAAAAATTAATTGTTTTCTTAATCTTTGTGCAACAACCTTAAATCACTTATATTTTGAGACAGAGGGAGTAACACTTTTAATACTTGTGCAATTACTGTAAACAGTACTTGTAATGAAACAGAGTAGTATAAGGAAACAGTATTGGTGATCAACCAAAAATGAATAATATATATATATGAGCAAAAGTAACAAAAAGGAGCAATATGATCATAAGGGTCATACAAACATAGCAATTAGAGGTAGCAGTCCCAAGATGGAGCTATGTAGCATCTGATAATACCAACGGCGGAAAATGCACTTCCATTTGACCTTTTCTAAAAAAAAATTGGCGAATATTGAAAATTGAGATCTATTTAAGTTTTTCCTTTTCTTTAACTTTCAAACATTAAGGGAGAATGCGAAAGTATTAATGTAATATGAAGCATTCAAACTATATTCCGGAAACCATCACACAAGAGACCCTTTTGTATCAATGTTCTTCATACATAGATGAATCAACTTTTCACATATAAAGAACAGATTAACACAATTACTGTTGAAGGCTAGGAAATTCAAGTATGCATTAAAGCATAGAATTATATGTTAAAAGGAACCAAAATTGGTAGAAGAGGTACTTACAAAGAAGATCTTGCTGATCGTGCCCCTGTCCATTTGTTGCTATCAGATTCTGAAACCAATATCAATGACTGATCTTCATCTTTATCCTGTGAAGAGTTAGTAAACCTACAGAAAAAATTGAAATGGATGTTATCTCAAAGCAGGGACAAAAGAGAGAAATTGCAGTCTAGATAACATAGACATAAAAAGAGTTTACAACAGCCTAATTAAATTCTAATGAGGCATTGCAAGCATATCTTGTCAGTCTAATGAAAACAATATCCTTTATATACCAACATTATATCATATATGCAAGAAACACAATTATCACAGCTCTAACTTTTATATGTTCAAGACTTTCAGTCAAATGTGGTTCAGAACAGAACTAACATGACTGTGTGAACTTCCCAAACACAATATATGTAAACAAGCACACAAAAAGATTCATAAAGAGCATGAAGAATAAGAAGTAGAAAGAATGAGAGATTTTGGGAAGGATTCACAAAACAGTGTAAGAGACTGTGAAAAAAAATTTTCTATGACCTTAGAAGGTTAATGACATGACAAAAACTCACCTAAAGTTGCTGATTACAGCAGTTTAATGACATTAATGCAGGTTGCTGAGTCTGATCCACATGTGAACAGAAAGAATGACATGCTGGAATGTTAGTGGCTCAACGACTCAAAAAGGGTCAATCTTCTTCCTTCTTAAATTTCAATCTCCAAAATGACAGTTGACAAACACTATTGAAGCATAAAAGTAAATGTAGACTAAAATCACTGTATCCATCTGACACCACAGGCACTCAATGGTGACAACAAATTAATACCAAATTAATACCCAAATATTTGTATGATTGAATTGTGAAACTCGTATTCCTGCTTTGCCACAACAGTTGCAATTAAAGTATCAAGTAGGAATTGTAAGGACAGGACTAAAAGGCAGCAAAGTTGTAAAATTCAGTATCAAGCCACCAAGTCAATGTATTTAAGCTTTACTGAACTCCGTAAGTTCTAATTTCAGTTTTGGCATATCATACTATACCAACACACTGCCTGGGGATCAAGTATATTTTCACCTTTTTCCTAAATATTACTCCCATCTTTCTTAAATTTCAATCCGTGCAAAACCATAATTGATATGCTCCAAACAGTAGAAGCTTACACATGATACAATGACTTAATAATGGAAGAATTTAGCATAAAAAACCTACACCTACTGGACAATTGAATGATCATATTCATACATAAATCCTCATTCAGTGCTTTCAAATGTAAGAAGAGTGACATATAACATAAATGCCATAATTTTCTTTTTATTACTTTAAAGATCTTACCTCTGGTTCTTTTTCCTCTTCTTCTTAGTCTTCGTAGCCCCTCCATAAGAAGCCGAATGGCTGTCCTTATCAAGCAATACAAGGCTCTCAGTATAATGTTGAGCATAAAATGCCTCTTCCATTTCCTGAATCCCAAGATCAATAGTTTCTTGACTAATAGGGTCATAAGAAACCAACAATCCCTTCCTTGTCGACACTAAAAGCCCTCCATTTGCTCTTATCCCCAAAACCAATTGTACTCCTCCATCAACACTGACAGTATACATCCTAGTCCATGAATTTGCAGACCCATAATCTTTTCTTATCCACACATTACAAATTCTACCCATAATCACTTCCTCCATATTTACATCCTCCATATTCAAATTCTGCATATTCACATCTTGTTGTTGCCTATCAAACTGCAATACCGCAAGAGAACCCCCAATATCTGCAATTAATATATTCATAGGACATACTCGTACCAAACTCTCTGGCAATTTCATTTTCTTGAATTTCTCTTCAGCCACATCAAACAACAAAATCGAACTGAAATGGCACGCGGTTTCGTCTCATATGCAACCCAATGGATGCGGCCATTCATAAAGCATTGTGACCATCTATGCTCGGTCATGCAATACTCCACTCCAGCTGCTTTAATCTCTTTCCAAGAATCACTTTTTAGTGAGTAAACTTCGACCAGCGGTGGAAGCTCGTCAGGCTGTTTGTTTCCTTGAACATATGCAACTCTCACTACCTTATAATCATTTCTCACCGAATCGAAACCAAATCCTAGAACAAACATGTAGGGACCGACCTCGTCAAAAACGATACGGGGTCGAGAGAGTAAAACATAGCGTTTAAATGAGAGGGTTCCAGAGGATGACAACTCCGGTCATCCCGAAGATATCGTCGGAGCGGCAAAGAAGGCCATGGAGACAACCGATGATACGAATGAAGAGCCCGTCTTTTGCCTTAAATGGTGAAGTGAAGGCATTCTTGTAATTAGTGAGGGAATGGGGAGACGAATCGAGATGGAAAGAGAAAAGCTGAGTTCTTGACGACTCGATGAAGCGTCGGAGGAGAGAGGACGGGAGAGAGGAGGTTGAGACAGAGAGAAAGATAAGTGGGTGGAGATGAAATGAGAGCTAGTGATTAGAGAATACCATTGCTTGCAGACGCACGTGCATCGCACGAGGAACTCCACAGGAAGCCTTTGAAGAATATTCCGCCAAATTTCAGGAAGAAAGTAATCCGACATTTTTTTACTATTTTTGGAGGGAGAGCAAATAACAGTGAACACAATCAATCTCAAGCAAACCCCCTAAAACCCTAGAAAATGCACATTGACAGGAAGCTGGATCGTAAATGGACATGGGCCTTTACAGATTAAGCCCAATTCTTGCAATTGGACAAGTGAGTGGACTTAATGGCAAGCCCAATAGGCCTTTTTCTGTTTTTTTTTTTTTTTTTTTTTTTTTGGGGGGGAAAATAGGCAACTTGCAATTGCCAAAAAGCTCCAAGCAACTTGCAATTGTAAAATATTACTCATAGATTATGCAAATTGAAAGAACTATTATTTTTCTTTTTTTAAGGTTGCAAAAACTTTTTAGGTACAATCTTTTTTTCCAAAAGTTGGGGAAAGAAAGCATGATATGATTAGCTTTTTTTTTTTTAATTTAATTTATTATTTTTTAATCATATCTTTGGACTTTAACAAGCTAGTATTTGCATTTTTCCTAACTTTTAATAATAATTATTTTTATTTAATTGTCCAAAGAGAACTGCTAGTAGTATAAACAGGAAAGAGGGGATTTGTATAGAAAAGGGAATTTTGTTTTTCTAGAAGGAACAAGAGAATGTTGGAAAGTTAATATTATCTAAAAAGCATATAAAAACTAAAGAAGTCTGAGAAACCAATTTCATGGTTGAGAGACTTGATATTGACACACCTCTTGGCGCCACTTGTTAAGTCACAGTCACCAGTAGAGAGAAAGTGCTTGGCCCTACCCATTAGCATAATTGGTGTCATCCTTTTCAAACCCATAACTTTTCCCCCAACACATTGTTCATATAAATTTTTTTCTTAGGGTTTGGTATATTTCCAGCTAAAAACTTGTATCCACCATTTTTAATTAAAGGTCACCAAACTATATGTCTTAATGGCCACTAATGACCACTAATATGCCCATCTACTATTTCTTCTAATTTCTTTTTATATCTATCCTGCTCTAATTTCTTCTAATGAACTGTAGTGAAATGTAATCGCAAGTGCGGTTCTAAAAATCGAATTTATATTCTTATTATTATAGAGATTGAGTTTATTCACCAACTTAATCAATATTATTTTCAGCGTAATATTTCTGCAAGATATTCAGGCCCGTATTCATTTTTATGTTCACAATAAACTTAACTAATCATCGTTCGTTCTCGGAGGTAGAGGAGTTGTCCTGAAGGAGTTCGCGTTGTGAAGGGTCATACTTTCACGAAATGTCCAAACCCCTATTCATTTTTATGGTCCATAGTAAATCGATTAATCTCTGCTTGTCCTCGAAAGTAAAAGGGTGGTCCAAGGCGAGTTTGCATTACGGAGAATTAAATCTATGACCAAAATCATGATGATCAGCTCCTTAAAGTATTCTTTGTCATTGAATTACCCGTTACGATTATTTTCAGTAAACATATTGAAAGCGACAGGAGTTTTTCATGTGAGCTTATAGTAAAATATGCCTGGTCTTGCTCCGTACATGTTGTAATAAAAATAAGACTCTTCACAATAATAGCTAGACTGTGCTGTCTTCTTCTGTTCTGTTAATGGAAGTGCAGGTTGTGTACATATATGCAATGTAATGTCAATATTAATGAAATGGGACCCTTTTAATATTGGGAGTGAATGTGAAACCATGCGCAATCAATTTATTGGATTGGTGTTCAATATGAGTTGTCAAATTATACAATATTCATGTGCATAGGCGAATACTTCTTTTGTTTTCTATCATTGATGCCAAGAAGATGGTGACATGGGAATTCATTTCTCACCTAATTAAGGAAATTAGGGTTAAATATTTTTTTTGGCACTTTTTTTATATAGTTACGAGCCATGCAAATGCAATTCTTTAAGAACATTGACATAAATAATAGACACATCAAGATATTAATTATCAATTAACGCAAAATATAAGAACAAATAAAATAATCAATAACGTAAATGATTTGCTTAATACCGCTGCTCAGGTGTGGTATGGTTAAATAATTTTAATCTTACTTATGCTGTATTATAAAAGAAGAGCGCTCCGATAAAAATTTTCTTCGTATATAAAAATTGAACACTGCTTGTTTCTGAAAAACGCTACGTATATGTATCATGGTAGGGTAGAGAGTGACCAATAAATGATTATCTTGGATCACGCGCAAGACTCGTAGCTTTCAAGGTTTCTCACAGATCACAGGAAAGAAAGCAGAAGACGATATGTATTTATATGCATTTGCATTTATACACACACTTTCTCTCCGCCATTGTCCTTTTCTATGACTTCCAACTAAACTTTTTTTCTCCCTCTTTATCTTTTTATGCATGCCTAAGTAAGCGCTCTCTCTCTCTGTCAAACCAAAGAGAAGTAACAGACTTTGATTTCTCACTTGGAAGATGCTAATTTTCCATTTCTGTGCAAATCAATAAAGAAGTGTTGGGGAAGAAAATGTTTTTAATTTGTTCCAGTAATTTTATTTTACTTTCTATTTTTACCATTTGGTGAATTATTCTTTTTCTATACCCTAGAGGTACAACACTTAAATTTTCATAAAAAAACGTTTTAAATTTGAATTTGAAATTGACATTCGGCGGCGGTTATTAACGAAATCGAAACGTGTCTTACCACATGTAAATATTTCTAAATTTTGAAATACTAAGACTTATTTACCTTATATTATATATTTTCTTTATTAATATAGTATCAATAATTAATTCAAAAATATTTTTATATTTTAAAGTATCTAGATTCTAAAAAAAAATCCACTAACATGCAATTTTTTTTTATTTTTTTTATTTTAATCATGAAAATATGTAAAAAAAATAAACTCGATCGATCGCTGTGTCTTAATTAACTTGTATCTTGGGCCTACTTCCCGATTCGTGCAAAAACATATAAAATGTGCAAACGACACGAGTAAATTTTCGGCCCATAGTAATTATTTGAGTGTAGTGGGAAGAGGACACGTGCATGATGTGTATGGTTTAATTCATTTTAAGATTTATTTGCTTAAGGAATAATTACTATATTTTGGACTACTTAAAGAATTTATATTTTTATGTAATTTTTTCATATTCAATAATAAATTAAACAAAATATAAAATTTTTTGGAAGTTCTGAATTTTCTTATTGCTTGTAAATTGAAACTTTTAATATTTGTAATTAATTTTCGATATTATAATCCAATATTTTTTCACAAAATATTTTTAAAAAATATTTTTCTTTTTTATTTGAAAAACAATATATAAGAAATATTAAGAGAAAGGGAAGATAAATTTGAAACAACCTTATAAAGTTTGAGTACTAATGGACAGGCCATCGTCATCTCCTACGCATCAACAATTGACAAGTCATAACCAAAAATGTATGCACGTGAAAATAAATAAATAAATAAAATAAAATAAAATTGGCATTTAGCAAAAATTTCACGGGGAAATTGCACCACTTAACCTAAATTGATAATTGTAGAATGATAGCAAATACATTTTTTTTTTATTTATGTTAATCAAACATATTCTTAAAAATTTCATCTTAATTAAAGTAAATTAGTCAAAAAATAAATAAAAATAAACACAAATTAATTTGATATTTATTCAAATTAAATTAAGAAATCACTTATCACTAAGCTTTTAATTGTACAATCAAACTTTTTTATATATATAAATAAAACGACGGACCTAAATGAGCAAATGGGGACCTTAACACTTTATGTCTAAAATAATAATTTTTTTTTCCGTAATTAAAAAAAAAGCCCTTTTTTTTAAAAAAAAAAGGAATTTATTTTGAAATATTAAATAATAAAGGTGTCAAAATATTAATTGCAGCTCAGTAATAATGGTTTGTAATTTATTTATATCTATAATAGCCAGTAGCCTAGACGTGGTACCAAATTGGTAGTGGGGTATTAATTAATAATTAATGACAAAGCTTTAATTAGGAGTAATTTTTATTTTATTTTTATTTTAAAAACTTTTTAATTTTTATTTTATTAAAATGAAACCCCTAAATCATTTAAGTTCAAAAGCTTAAATATTGCGTTTTGCCAAATTGTAAATTCAATAATTTTGAGGCAAATTACTAATTAATTTCTTTTGTAACTATAATGAAATATGTTATTTAGAACTTATATTTTCAAAAATTGTTTTTTTTCCAATTTTATAACCTTCTACCTATTTATGAAAAAATAAATCATGAAGAGTGTATTTTGTTGTAATAGAAAAATTAAATAATTATTCATCCAAATCTCCAATTTCCCCTTTAGAATATTATTGAAATAAGAATATTAATTAGCATTCATACAATATTTAACTTTACCTAGCAATTATATTTATTTTCTGAATTTTAAATAAAAAAAATGAAATGGAACCATAAGAGTGCATGTGAGAAAAGCATAAAAATGATTGAGCAGTAGCTATTATTTAACACTTTGATGATTCCTCTTTGCTTTCTCGATTTCTCGTACCCTTTTGTCCCAAAAATTTCCCATGCTTCATGCTTTATATTATACACCTAATTTCCATTCTACACTTATAGAAAGACTTCTACTGCAAGTTGTCTCACCTTTTCATGCAACAAATAAATAATTATACTTTGCGGTTTAAGATGAACACGTTTAGAAAAGTTAGAAGTTTTGATTCGGTCCGAGATTTCTCTACCATAAAATTATTATCGCAACCAACTGTATGAAATTATCTTCAAATAAACATACGCTAAAATAGAAATCATATAATTATATATCAATTTTATTATTTTTATTTATTTTGATATAGCAAGGAGGTGTAATCTCATTTGGATCGTAAAGCGTAAATGTTTTTAATTCTCCCAGCAAAATACACTTCCTATGAATCGAATTTATAATCTCGTCCTTACGGGAAAATTGCTTACTACCCCCCAACACATTATTGCTTTAACTTTCCCTTTCTTTCACTTTCTTTATTCAAAGATCAATAAAGAACTCCACTTTTCCTAATGATATATATATATATATATATATATATATATATATTCCATATAAAATATTGATTAGTTAGTCGCAACTAATTTTGTTAATTTCCTATTGTCACAATAGAATGTTTCAATAAATGCCTTAAATATTTGATAAAGATGAAATTTTAGAAATAGATGTTGAGATTTTAAAATTCAATTGGGAAATTTTCTTTCTTTTTTTTTTTTTGGGAATTAAAATGGGTTAAAGTTTTTTTTTTAAATATAATTCATTAATAATAAAATCAAGAATTACAAATATTCAATTAGACCAAACATATAAAACTTACTATCATAATTAATAGAAAGTTCCCTGATCTTTCAACAACAAAAGAATTATTTATATTCATTTGAATGATAAAACTAAAACTAAAAGAAACAATATTGAATTTTTTCGCTTGAAGATAACCTTGACCGATATAAATCTTCATAATAGTAACTAGTCTTTTAATTAATTTAGACGACAAAATAACTTATTTGTATCTTCTATCCTTAAATTGCTTTTCCAAAAACTTGTTGCATATGACTTACACGGATGAATTCAAACCACTATGCGTTAGTAGCATCAATGGATGAATATGCCGCATTACCAAGCTCCATTAATCGAAAATATACATCAGTAAAACGAGATCTAAATTCTCCAACTAAATAAAATCAAATATCATACATTTTAAAAACAAACCTTCACAAAGAATGAACTAAACCCTCACAGAAGAATGGACAAAAAAACTCTAAAGATAGAGACAAAGCAACAATAACAAAAAAATAAAGAAAAAATAAATATATTAAAAGAAAATAATATGAGTTTATTAAAAATGAATAAAAAATTATGAGCAAGAAGAAAAAAGAAAAGCAGGGGGCTACCGCTGATTAACAACGGCCCTCCAAATAAAAGTTAGGTTCAGATAAACCAGAGAGAAAATAGAAATGAGGTTAGAGTTAATTTAGCATCTAAGGGTAAAATATTAAAGACACTAATATCATAACCTTTTCTTGAGAAATTTAAAATTGACTGATACAATATATATAAATTACTTAATAAGAATAATTGTGTCATTCAAGTTAATTTTTTTGATAATTGGTATCTTGCTAGGTGGACTTAAAGTTTTATATAGGAAAAACATTTTTTTTTTTTTTTTGAAAAGATATAGGAAAAACTTATTTGTAATGATAATAATACATCCAATAAATCTAATGATAAATAAATGATGTAAACAAAAATATGAGTGTCTAAAATTAATTATAAAAAATTAAAATTTTTAAATGACGATTAAATATTAACTAAACTATATAAGAAATACTTTTCAAAAGAAAAAGAACTATATAAGAAATAAATATACACCTGATGCTGACAAATATTTTCCTTATCATATTTCCAAACCAAACCTTATTATCTCACTTTTCTTATTTGATGTGTTGTCACACTTTGATTGGATGTGGCTGGACATAAAGCTTGTAAGATTTCTTTTATTCCATGACTTGTTAATTATAGAAGCCTATATATATCATATACATATGCCTTACATAACAAGTTTATATAAGCTATTGACTGAGATTTTTTTTTTCCACACACTCTTAAAAAAAAAAAAAAAAAAATTCAACCCCCTAATTTGGTTTGTGCAAGTTGTTACATCACTTGCCAAGTTGGGGTTTGAATAGGATTCAAAAAGGAAAAATGCAAAATAACATATATATTAATTAATGGCACAGACGGTCCAATCATTCGTTGTTTTTTTAATTTAGTGATAAATTGATATTTTAATTACAATTTTAAGTTTATATTAATGGGTTTATAAAATTAAGTAGTTTCATTTTTAATTCGATTTAAAGAAATAAATTAAATTTACAGAAGGAATCAAATTGTTTTGTTTTGTATATATATAATTCGGTTTTAATTTGATTTTTAAAAAAATTTTAATTTGAAAACAAACCCACTAATTATACACTAAAAAAAAAAATTATAATCCTATGGCCAAAAATTTAGAAAATAGGGCCTTAATTACATCTAGGTAACTAATTGTGAACTTAGTCAATTATACATATTTGTCAACTACTTGCAAAAGGGAAAGAAACTTACAAAATTAATTAATTTGTACTATAAATTCATATTTATGGAACCATAGATTATGCATTAGGCCCTCCACCTATTCTTTCATCCTCTATGAGAAGAAAATTGATACAGGCATATGAAAGGTTAATCGTTATAATGTTTTGCTTTTAGCGTCTTATAAATAGATATTCAAATAATTAATGACCAGTCAAATAGCTAAATGCAAACACAACAGCTAATTTTTTTCGGAAAAAATAATCTTAAATCCTTGATTTTGTACATGTATTAGAATAAGAAATAGTGAAGGGATACGATATGATACTAACAAGTAAGGTTATAGTTAGAGTCATGATTGGAGGAGTACAAAATTATGAAAAGGATGCTGAGAAAGTGTGTCTGTGCAAAGGATGTTTGTCCTTTCTTTTTAGTGAAACCACACTTATCTTAATAGTGGAACTCTAAAGTACATATAGAGAAAGAAACCAGAAAAAGCTGTTGGATATCATTATCAAAGCTTCAAAAGGGGGTGGGTAAGAGAAGTGGCTATTTGAGTCACCTCTTCACTCTAATCATAACTCATCACAAACACTTCTGGTTAAGATTTAGGAATCATAATTAGTTTGTTCAGAACTAGTTGTGCTCAAATTATTTTCAAGACAGTCAAAAGTTCAAAGTTTAGTTTTATTTTTTCATAATTTTTAAAAACTAAAAAAGAAAATATAAAAGAGACTAGAGAGGGAAGGAGGGAGGGAGAGAGGTGTAGGGTTGAGTTTCAAGGAGAGGTAACTAAATAGAGATAGGGAGGTGGGGTTTGTGACTTTGAAGTTACTGTTTCATTTGTTTCTTTTAGGGTTGAGATAACCAAATATCTTTAATCTCCTTTCTGACCAAACTCTGCCACCCTTAGCAGAAGCATCGAAACAGCTATCTATGAGCAAAGTTAGGATATTACCTAACTCATATTTACTACTTCTGTAACTTTTTCTCTTTATCTTTCTTCTTTCTTCTTTCTGCTCTTAATCTCTTCATTATTTTGTGCAGGGAAAGAAAAAACATTTCAGTTACTTTTTTTTCCCTGATTTTTTCTAAGTCTCAGTTATCATATCTTTCAATTTTTTTTTTCTATTTTCTTAGTGAATTTCAGTTGAAGTTCCTTCTGGCTCTTTTTCTTTTTTCTTGCAATTTTCTTTTTTCCAGCCTACGTAGAGAAACCCACCACTCTAATCCATTTTTTACTCTGACATATCTTACTCTCTCTGTACAGATAGAGATAGATGAGTTGGTCATAAATAAATTTTATACAAACTTGAAATCTTCAAGTTTTTATTTTAATTTTTTTGGTTGGTTTTGTGTTTCTTGTGTTAGTGATGTTACTGGGGTATGGAATCTGTGGAAGGCAATGGCAGGAGGGTTTTTGAGATCAGCAGGTTTAGGATTATGAGTTTTAAGGATTGTAGCAGTAGCAGATGAACAGCACCAAGCAATAACAACACAGTTAAAAGTAGAAGAAAGAAAAAAAAAAAAAAAAAAAAAAAAGGAAGAAGAACAACTTCAAGAAAAGCAAAACTCAAGAATTAGGAATCTGGATTTTCAGGGAAATCAAGAGCACCCACAAAATCCTACCTACCAAATTTTACACCAAACCCATCAAGATCAAATCTTTAACCCAGAAAATCCTCAATTTCTCCAAAACCAGCAACAGAAATATAAAGAACCCATAAGTTCTAACCAATCTTTAGACTTAGACCAAACCATAGAATATGCAAAATCAAGAAAAAGAACAGAAATGAAGGGGACAGGAGGAGAAATTGTTCAAGTCCAAGGTGGCCACATTGTTAAGTCTACAGGGCGAAAAGATCGACACAGCAAGGTTTATACTGCAAAAGGTCCTAGAGACAGAAGGGTCAGGCTATCTGCACATACTGCAATACAATTCTATGATGTTCAAGACAGGCTAGGATATGATAGACCAAGTAAAGCTGTTGATTGGCTTATAAAGAAAGCAAAGTCTTCAATTGATAAGCTTGCTGAGCTTCCACCGTGGAATCCAACTGCTAATGGAAATATGGAGACAGACCGAAATGATGGGTCTAATGAAATGAGAATTGCAGCAGAGCAATCAGAATCATCTGGTTATAGTTTTCAACTCCATAGACAATTGGGTGATAATCCAAATAATGATTCATCTTTTATTACAACAACTATTGACCCTGATGTTGTAATTCCTGATACTATGAAATCTTTATTTCCAACCAGCTCCAATACTTCATCAATGAATTTTCAAGGGTATACAACTGATATAATTTCAAGAACCACAAACCATACTCAAGATCTTGGCCTATCCCTTCACTCTTTCCAAGACCAAGGTCATACAACTTCAAATGATGAGAATATTTTTGCCGGCTCAGGCCCAGTTGGTTATGAAGCTAACTTTCAAAGAATGGTAGATTGGAGTAATAATACAAATACAGAGAATAGAACTGCCAATGGATTTGCATTTAACCCACCAACAATGTCTACACAACAAGCATTATTAGGGCAAGACTCTGCATTTTCTCAAAGGGGACCCCTTCAGTCCAGTTTCATGCAATCTTTTCGCGCTTGGAATGATCTTACTATGGCATCTGCTGCAACAGACCACCATAGAACACAGGATATATCCCAATCTTTTATTTTTGGTAGCAGGTTTGCATCAGAAGGATTGCCTGGTGCAGGTTTTAGCATTCCAGCACGAATTCATGGGGAGGAAGAGCAAAGTGTTGTTACTGATAGGCCATCCTCCTCTCCCAATTCTCAACGTTGATTTAAAGAACTCAACTTTCTTGCTTATCTACAAGGTAATTAATTAAACCTACATTACTTTTATTTACTTTCTCTTTGTGTACTGTTTTTGTTTGTTCACTTTGAAAATATAAGCTCAAGCTAACAAAAGAAAGACAATTTCAAGATTATTAATATCCCAATGATTCCCCTTTTTTGATATGTTATAGAATCAAAACCAACCATGGTGAATGATGATCAAATTGAGATGAAGTACCAAAGATTGAACTCAATTCAATTCTGCAACACAGCTATGTGAAGAAATTATGGTTGGAATTCAACTTTTTTTTTTCCCTATTTTCTTTATATCTTTTAAACGAATTCTGTGCTTAATCTATATAGAGTTTATCTGCTTAAGGTATTAAATGGGTTCTTTTTGCTCAACTTTTGATATATTATTTTCCTGCTGGTGCTGCTGCTAGAATTGGATTCTGATTTTATGTGTTTCTGTTTTTGTTGTTGCTGAGCACTCATCATAGTTGTCTTCTGCTTCACATGCTTAAAGTGAAACACAACAATAAGTGAAGCACAGAGATTATGATTACAACTTTTTTTCTTTGGTAGAGAATGGATTTTTAATCCATTTTGTGTTGCATGTACAATCTGAATGCTATTATATAAACAAATTACATCCTATTTCTTTATTTTCATGTTTTGAGTTTTGCAGCTCATGTAATGTTCTATTAGATATAGTCATCTCCAAGGTCTTTATAATGGCTTTACTCATTCTTGTTGCCTTGATGTTTCATATAGGGTTTAATTACCGAATATGAATATGAAATTCGATTTCATTTGTAACCGAATTTTCATGTTTAAAATAAAATATTTAGCTTTACTAGCACAACTAGTTTACTAGAAATACTTTTGATTATGTTATATTTAAGTTTATAAACAAAGCTTGAATTTTACCTAATTCATTTATACCAAAAATACTTTCACAAAATTTAATAATTTCTCTCTTTGTTCACAGTAAGTTCTGCGATTTCGTTCTTCTTTGTCTAATTTTCTGGAAATAGATAGTATATATGGGAAGTTCTGAAAAGCTCAGAGATTGGAGTTAAATATATGCATTATAATGGACAAAATTTCATTGACGTTAGAGTTCCTTTCATGTCCATCGATGCTCTAATTTACCTTTCAATTTCAAATTTGATATATACAAAAGATTCATATAGCTGCCTTCCGATAGTTTCGAACTAAGTCTTAATTATTGTTGTTGAAAGAAAAAAGAGAAAAAAAAATCAATTAACAAGGGTTATATTTGTCTAAACATTTTATATTTCAGGCAATTACATTTTTTAAAAATATTTTACTTTTATAGAAATTTAAATTTTCCATTTTTAAGATATGAAAAATACCATCCCATGCATATAAGGGAAATAAAAGGTCAACGTGGACATATTATTTGACACTCAACTAAATTAGTTGGGCCTAAAACAAGAAAGGATATTGCCCAATTCAAAAGGCCTAATAAGGCCCATTAACCGTAGAAAAGCAAATCCAACCCATTGCAATTTCGTTAGCGATTTAGCTGGGCTTTTGTACTGTAGCCCATTTACTATTTCAACTCTTTAAGCAAAAATTCTTTAATTTCAATCAATTCGCTTCAGACTATATTTTTTTATCACAATAAGAATTATGTTCAAATCAATTTTTGCATTTTATCATAAATAGATTTATTTTTTAAGTGAAATTAAAAAATAAATTGTGCATTCTACTTTATAAAAAAAAATTATTTTTTAATGCTAATTTATAAAGAGGGACTCAAATGATAATACACGCTTGAATTCGGTAAACACAAACCCCAAACGAAATTCACAAAAATTGAAATTATGGTCAATAACTTGAAGAGAGAAAAAAATAATACTAATATAATGTTAGCGATCTTTCTTTCTAAGAAGATAACATGTTTTTCTATGGCAACAACTCAGCTATTCACATGCAACAAACATATATATATATATATATATATATATATATATATATATATACACAGCAAGTCAATTAAAAAAATATTATTATTTTATTTATTTTACTTAAAAATACTTCTCATTTGATCGAAAACACTATTTGTAATACGCGGAAGTCTTTTCTATATTGTTATGCGTGGTGAGTGGGCAAAACTTCCCAAAGGACTAGGGTCTTCTGCTACCTTCCCAGAAGAGGGTTCCAACTTCCAGTCCATGGCTCTGTAGAGCTCACAGAAAGTCCACACAAGCCAACGGTGGAAGTAACTAACGGTAACATTTTAATAATTTTATTATTTTGTTGCACTTATAATGTGCAACGAACTAACCAAAGTCTCCATTGTTGACTTCATGAGCCATCGGCTACGTTCGCAGCCTTGTCAAGAAAGAAAAAAATGGGAAATATTTAATTATGGTCAATTCAACAAAATATGGTTTTCAAGAAAAGAAAAATAGAGTTCACAAATTATTAAAAAAAAAAAACTTTTATTATAATTATATTTATCTATTAACAGAAAGTTGAATCAGTAGAAATACATTTTATTTCCAAATAAATTTGCCTTGAAAATGTATATATATTAACATATAATTATAAGTTTTTATTTTCTGAAATTAATTTAGTATTCTCATAATTAACCATTGTGTTCTCTGTTCAAATTAATTTTTTTCCAAACATAATTAAAAAGAAAAGGAAAATTCAACAGTCAACAGTCAACAGTCAACCCTCTTGAACTACTTTTGCTTCTCTCTATTTTTTGCTTGGAAACCCATTTTCCGGCTTTTCACAGCAGTCAAACACACGCATCTAAACCAAAATAAAGCCTCCTTCTCTCTAGCCCTCTTTGTACACCCCCAAGCTAGCATGGGAGACCTCCATCATCCTTTCTTCCCCGGCTACCCTCTTTTTCCTCCTCCGCCTCCTTCCGTCGTGAATCTTGGCCTAGGCAATTATGATGGGCACAGAAGTACAAATACCTATGATCTGAACAGCAAAATAATGCTCACCGCCATAGTATCATTATCTTTTGTTGTAGTATTAGTTATGGTACTACACGTTTATGCAAGATGTGTTCTCAGACGCCGTGCACGTGACAGAGCTGTGATTCGCAATCTAGGGGTTATCACAGATTCTTATAACCATACTGGACTTGATCCGGCCATCTTTGCTTCTCTTCCTACATTTGTTTACAAGAAAACTGCTAGCTCTAGCGGCCAGGAAAATGATGCTTCTTTAATAGAATGTGCTGTTTGTTTAAGCTTTCTTGATGATCAGGAAACGGCAAGGCTTTTACCTAATTGTAAGCATACTTTTCATGCGGAGTGTATAGATAAATGGTTAAGCTCACATACTACTTGTCCTATCTGCCGTACCGAGGCTGAGCCGAAGATTCAGCCAGTGCAACGTGAAGGTCCAGCCGGTGGTGCACCCACAGCTCCGGTGTTAGAGCGGGTGAATTCTAGCTTAGTGGTGTCTGTTGAGGGAATGTCAGAGAATGATCAAAGTCATCAATCTTCTAGTAACAATAAGCGGCAGGCAAGTGGTTCTTCCATGTCTCGACTGAGCTCGTTTCGACGGATTCTTAGCGGGGAAAGATCACCAAGAAGACTTCAATCTGACGTTCAAGAACAAGGTCTGGAAGATCTTGAGAGACAATGAGTTTCTTTTCTTTTCTTGAAGTTAATTACGCTTTCATTAGAGTTGAGTCCTGAGACAACTCTAATCTTATATTTTAGTTTTTCTTTATTGTTTATTTTTTTTTTTTTTTTAGTTTAAGTGCTCAATAGTTAATTAACAGTACATAATACATGTGAAAAGACATCCATAAATTGCCTAGGCAAAATTAAGGAGATGATATATATATAAATACACACAAAATTCTTGGATTGTAATTTATAAAATTCTGAATGTTATAAGCTATGTTTTTGGTTCCAGTTCTTGGATTGTCATGTATCTTATTTTTGTTTCCCATATCTTTGAACAAGAAATGAAAGAAAAAAGAGGCACGTTTGGGTGTTTGGTAACCTAAGGAGATTATGATGGCAATAAAATTGGGGCATATTAGGTATACGTAAAAATCATAGCCATTGACCTTATCGTGTGAACTTTTGATTTTGAAAACTCAAGATCTTGATTATTCTTGACATATAGGACTTTAGACTGATTGCTTCCAAGAAAAGTAATAAAACAATAAGTAGAAGAATGAAACCTAATCTTGATTTTCTGATTTAGTTTTTCTTTGTTCGGCTAAAACATTGGTACATTAACTTTGAATAATTTCCTTAATCCAGACATGGATAATCTATCTTTAATTAAATTCGCTAATTTATGAAAAAAAAGACATTTGTAACAAAAATTACTCGATCTTAAATCATATACCCAAATTCTATTATCATTTATTAAGCTTGATTATGATTATGTTCATACTAAAATTACCCAAGTCAATTCATTACTACTCTACCATTAGATTTAGCACAGCATTCTCCAAGTCAAAATGTATTTATCAATCCCCATTGGCACCACGACTATGGGTACTCCTAAGCTACTGTGTTAACAATTTGAAAATTGGACTGAATAGTTAAACTAATTATCAAATTACTCCCAAGGTGAGATAAGATAACATGAATTTCTTCTCCCTTAACCAGAGATCTCGAGTTTGAGTCTTGGGTATGAAATTCCTTTAAATACTCGAAAGGGAGCAATTTGCTCCTTTTATATGATTGCTTAGCGCGAATCCAAATTAGTCGGGCGAATAGATTTCGGAGACCGGATGATTAAAATAAAAAAAGAACTAATGACCAAATTATCAATGTGATATTTTAGTGTATGAGTGGATTTAAGAATACTCATAACCCCAAATCAAAAAAAGTAATTAACTAATTAGTCTAATATAATTGAATTTTTAACTTTTTTTTAATTGAATTCTTTTGTTAAATGAAATTGATTAATCAAGACTAAATTCATTTAACCAAGCCCAACTTTCAAAGTAGTGCTTAGATCTTTCTTTTGGGAACCAAATCTCTTCACCTTGAGAGGTCCAAACTGTTTTTAGGTTAGTATTGTAAACCCGATATATCAAATGCATGGCCACCATATATATATATATATATATATATATATTGATTATAACTCACTTTTGTTTACGGATTTAGGGGTACATAAGCCAATATTCAGACCAAGTGCAACAATTATTGCTAATTTTTTCCTAAACAAGAAAAATTAATGGGTAATAATTCTTTTTGAATTCAATATTTTTATGCCTTTTGAACTGAAACATTGGGACTTTAATCATTCACTTGGACAGCTTCTTGCTTCTCTTTTAGCCTGTAAGAACTACTAATTAAGAAAGAAGAGCTCCGTGTTTGTTCTGTTTTCCAATGAAAATAATTTAATCTCACTTTTAAATTAGTATGTTAACTGCTTTTGTTAAAAACATTTATTCCTACAATGAATTTCAGTTGTTCTAATTATAGAAATTTTAGAATAGCTGTAAAACACTCTCAAATAGCTTCTTTTCAACAATGTCTGCAAATGGTTTTTTCTTTTTCCAAAATTAAAAGCTAAATCCCAATGCAAAACATGTGCATGGAAAAGAATTACCCTACACCTGGTATATGGACCCACGCCTATAGCCGGTGTATGCATATGCAATGCATGAACCGCCTAATTTGCTCGTCCTGCTTAAACATTTGCAAACAGCAGTACTAACTGAGGAAGCTGGAATTGTTGTTTAGGACCGTAACATTCTGTCAAGAACACATGCAAAACTATCTCAAGGTAGCTCACTAGTTAAAAGTACAGGATCATAAACCTGCAAATATATGAGCCTCAACTACTTGCAATTTACAAGAATTTGAATCGACCCCATTTGTATTACAGAGCTAAGCTACAAATAGATCACAAACGTGGAAAGTGATTCCCGTTCCAAGAACTATTGTGTTTTATTTTTTCTCTGTCACCAAAAAACCTATCAACTCAACAAAAAGCCTTTGCTTTTGCCTCAACAATTTTGCTTAAAAATTTGAAATTGTTTGTTTACACCAGTAAAGACTCAAACTGAGCTCTCTAATGTGATCCAATTATTATCACAAGCACAACAAAGAAATGACCGGTGGTGATTATAGGCCATAACCATGAGCCACCATTCTGTCTGCTTCCACTCAAATCTGCAGTGTCTGGCCCCATCCCGATTGTTGTTGTCGTCGTCGATGAACCAGAAATGCTCCCATTATTCACTGATAAGCTGTGATTCAAAACCCAAATGTATCATAATTCCAAATCTCTTTTTGCTTTAACAAAAGATAGTAGAAATAAAAATGCACTTGACCGCATAACAATTAACAAGGCTTTCTTCAAAAGATAGAAGAATTGTTAATGTTTAGTGGAAATAATCTTCCAAAATCTCCTTTCAAGTTTCATCAATCAAATCAATTTTTTCAAGAGGCTAAACAGAGCCATAACACACAACAATCAAATTGTAACAGAATTAGAAAAGATTAAACAAAAAAATGCAACTGATTCTACTAGATCATTACCTGGAAGGAAATTTGCAGTTATCAAAACCTGAAAGCAAAATAAAGTTAATTGATAAGTAAAGAAACAACCCTTCGATGTAATTAATCAAACAACATTAAAAGATCCAAATTTTCAAATTGAATAAGGGAAAAAAAAAAACATCTTTAATCGAGAATCAACAGTGCATGATGCAAGTGACAAAATATTAACAAAAGCAAACGCAAAGTACCAAAATTTCAAGATCCAAAACAAACCCAGAAGAGAAATAAACTATAAAAACCATAACTAGTAAATTTAATTCAAGAATTAAGAAGAATCACTAACTAGGGTTTAAGGAAGTGAGAGCAGCAGTGTTGCTAAAGAAGCATGCATCATCAGACTGGCCATTCTTCAAGTAATAATCATTAAAAGCCCAAGACGCAGTTCTTTGAATATCATTGGGGTCATAGCAAGGTCCGCCTTGCTGGATTGGTCCACAGTTGGCTCCACCAGGCCCACATGCCCAATCGATCGCCGCCTGCAAAGATTGATCGTCGGCGTTGTTCTTTGCAACGCACCATAGATCTCTGGGAGCGATACCATTTTGACCCCTCAAAGAACGTGGAAGCGAAAAGGCTAAGAGTAACAGTAGGAGTAACAGAGAGCGAGACATGTTGGAAGAAAAGTAAACTGTAGTAAGTAAAGAATCGGGTGTCGGTTATTAAAGAAAGAGAGGAAAGAAACGGCTCTGAGATGGGAAATTGGAGAGCTTTATTAAGAAGGTGGCGGAAATATGACCGTTGGGCGTTTCAGTAGAGTTTTGAAAGGAGATCCAAACGAAAGAGAATGTGAAAGGGAGAGTAGAAGAATGGTGGGAGTTAGAGAGAGATGAGATCATGTGTAGATGTGTTATGTTTTGTCCTTTTCACGGTTACCTCCCTGGCGGCAACTGACCTTTCTGTTCCTCTTCTTTTCTTGGTCGGAATTTATTGTCTGTTTGTGGATCAATGGTCTTAGTGTGTTCTAATATTATTATACATGCACACAGCGCACACATAGTTTCATACAATCAATAATGGTCTGCAAAAATTTATTGGAAAAATCTATACCCAATATATTCAGCTTAACCTTTTTCTAATTTTTTTTTCATGTCAACTTCAAATTATTTATACACCCATTATCTTTATTCTAATTAATAATTTCAAGTTTTGAATCCTCATTTTTGTGAGTAAAGTTCGAAATGTAATCTCTTCCTACTGAATTTACCAATTATTCGTTAAATTACAAGTTAGCTTTTATATTAGTTGGTAAATTAATAACTTATATTTATGAAATTTAAAGGAATACATGGTTTTTATTTTGGATCCAATTGAAATTTAGATTTATAATCTTAAAATTTTAGAAGACTATAATATCACTAGAGTAAGAAGCTTAATTTTATTGCTAGCTTTGCATTGTACATTGAAATGAAAGAGACAATACAAAGATCAAACATCATACATAATATAAAAGTTTAAGCTTCTACAAAGTAAAACTATAAATATATAAATTAACTATGCATTATATATATAACCTCTTAAGTTTAGAAAGGTCATCATCATTAATCCAACTTAACTTATCCAGAAAAGGGTTAACACCAATTTTTGGTGGGTAAAAATCTATGCAATCTTCCCACACATTTGTATCCTCCAAATTCCTCATAACCTCCCAAATACAAGTATTGCACTTGAAACCTGCCCCAAGGTTAATCATTAATATCTTATCTCCTTTCTTAAGCCTTTTCTTTGCCTCCATATATCCTAAAACATACCATAACCCCCCAGCTGAAGTGTTTCCAAATCGGTGAAGTGCCATTCTTGCTGGCTCAAGATCATAATTGCTCAACTCTAGATTCTTACCCACATTATCGATAATTGCCTTTCCTCCTGGATGTATGCAGAAATGCTTTATTCCACTTTTGAGATTAATGCTTGATCTATTTTGACAATAAGATATTATTGCAGACCGGATTATTTCATGAAAGGGCAATACTTTAGGTAAAAGAACTTTCAGGTTCTTGGTTAAAGCTACAGCAGCAACTTTTGTCAGGTTTCTTGAAAGATGAAACCATTATAGCCTAGCTCATCTTCTAATTCTATGCAGCAATTATAAGCTTCATCGCTTGAACCAAGATGGGTGCGAACTAAATGGTCTAATTTCAAGATTGCTTTACCTTTTAGAGCTTTATTATTGGTTAACAGCATTGAGCAGCCGCCAGAGCGAAAAAGAATGTTGGAAAGCATCATAGATCTTTGTCTTCCACAATACCAGCTCTGACTGATGCATTCTGTACTTACAATAATCGCAAATGACCATTCCTTGTTGTTTGATTTGAACAATTGTTGGACTAAATCAATTCCTGTTAAGCTCCCACTGCAACCCATTCCAGAAAGATTGAAAGATTTAATGTTGTCTCTCATTTTGTAATGGTTTATGATTCTAGCTGTAAGAGAAGGAGCTGAGGTGAATAAAGAAACAGTAGTGACGATTATGTCAATTTCTGATGGAGAAATTCCTGTTCTTGCAAAAAGATTGTCAAGTGTACTAAAAACAACTTCATTTAGCTCTACCAATCCATCAACCAGAGAAGGGGATTCTTCTCTTCCTTCTAGGATATTTCTAGGGCAATAAGTCTCTTCTCCAATTCCAGCACTAACAATTGCACGTAAAAGAAACCTGAAGTCATCAAGATTCAGATTCTTGTTTCTTGCTGCGACTTTACCGCAGGATTTTGCGTCGAGTTTCCTGTCGTCTGTCGCCCTGAAACACTCATAAGCAAGCATATAGCAGGTGCGGTTTTTGTTCTTGAGCGCTAACTTATAAAAGTAGAAGGTAGTATAAAGAATACATATACATAGAAGGTAGATTATCAAGAAAATCTCCATGGCAGAAAGAGAGAAAGAGTCTATGCAATCTTTATATAGGACAAGAATAATAATCTTGAAGAGATGGAGAACATCTGTGCATTTCAAACCATTATATAATAGTTCAACAAGTCCAACGAAGAAGAAAATCATTTGGAAATGATAGTAGGTGGGAAATGAATTGATTAATTTCTTACAATATATAAGACAATATGTTTGTTTAACTATTTAATTGTCATATTGACAATTGCGTTTATCTTTTTCAGCAGCTTTTACGTATATGTATGGTTATTTGGTGAAAGGCATTAATTAAGAAGGAATGAACTTTTAGTGAAAAATGAAAGTTGCATTGACCTGAACGAAGAAAATTAGATCATTCTCATTTTTAAATTAATGCATTTAGCCAAAATTGATATATAAAACTAGCTAGGCAAATAATTTTCACTGCAGAAGTGGTTAGAACAGCAACTATTTATTCCACATATAGTGTATAGTGATGTCTTAACATATATAATTTATTGGTAAGTGCATAAACGAGTCAGAGGTTTAAATCGTTTACGCAATTGTAATCTAGAGGTTCAATGAAAACTAATCTTCTACTATAATTGCAGTCCTCGTCAAACAACCGTTGGGTTATATAATCTAAGAAGTATAGAGTTCTTCTAGAAATGTAATCCACTTTTGTTAATCTAATTGTTTTATTGATTTATTACAAGTTTGCTTTTACATTGTTGTATAAATATAACATATATTTTATCAAAACTGAAAAAGACATATCCTTTTCTTTGGATCAAACTGAAATTTAAATCTTACAATCTTAAAATTTTGAAAAAGACAGAAACTAAGAAGCTTATTTGATTGCTAGTTCTGCCTCATGCATTGAAATTAAAGAAACAATACAAAGATCAATATAATATTGAAGGTCCAGTTTCTATATATAAAGTAAAAACTATAAATTAACTATGTATTATATATAACTTAATTAATTAACCTGTTAACCAAGTCTAGCAAGGTATATGATCATCATTAATCCAACTTAGCTTCTCCAGATAAGGGTTAACATCAATATTTGGTGGGTAACAATCTATGCAATCTTTCCACACATTTGTATCCACCAAATTCTTCGTAACCTCCCAAATACAAGTGTTGCACTTAAAACCTGCTCCAAGGCTAATCATTAGTATCTTATCTCCTTTCTTAAGCCTTTTCTTTGCCTCCATATACCCTAAAACATACCACAAACCACCAGTTGAAGTGTTTCCAAATCGGTGAAGTGCCATTCTTGCTGGCTCAAGATCATAATTACTCAACCCCAAGTTCTGACCCACATTATCGATAATGGCCCTTCCTCCTGGATGTATACAGAAATGTTCTATTCCACTTTTGAGATTAATACTTAATTTATTTTGATAATAGGATATTACTGTACACCGGATTATTTCAAAACATGGCAATACTTTAGGTAAAAGAACTCTTAGGTTTATGGTTAAAGCTTCACCAGCAACTTTTGCTAGGTTTCTTGAAAGATGAACACCATTGTAACTATCTCATCTTCTAATTCTATGCAGCAATTATAAGCTTCATTGCTGGAACCGAGATGGGTACGAATTAAATGGTTTAGTTTCAAGATTGCTTTACCTTTTAGAGCATTATTATTTGTTAATAGCATTGAACAGCCGCCAGACCGAAAAAAGAATGTTGGAAATCATCATAGATATTTGTGTTCCACAATACCAGCGTTGACCCATGCAATCTGTACTTACAATAATCGCAAATGATGATTCCTTGTTGTTTGATTTGAACAATTGTCGGACCAAATCAATTCCTATATGTCAAGCTTCCACTGCAACCCATTCCAGAAAGATTGAAAGATTTAATGTTGTCTCTCATTTTGTAATGATTTATGATTCGAGCTGTCAGAGATGGGGCTGTGGTGAATAAAGAAACAGTAGTGACAATTATGTCAATTTCTGATGGACAAATCCGTGTTCTTGCAAAAAGATTGTCAAGTGTGGTAAAAACGACGTCGTTTATCTCTAGAAATCCGTCAACCAGTGAAGGGCATTCTTCTCTTCCTTCTAGGATATTTTTTGGGCAGCAAGTCTCTTCTCCAATTCCAGCACTAACCATAGTACGTAAAAGAAACCTGTAGTCTTCAATATTCAGATTGTTGTTTCTTGCTATGACGTTAGCACAGCATTCTGCATCGAGTTTCTGTCTTCAGTTGCCTTGAAACACTCATAAGCAAGCATATAGCAAGTCTGGTTTCTGTTCTTGAGTGCTAACTTAT
Organism: Jatropha curcas; assembly: GCF_041381405.1. Classification (NCBI taxonomy): domain Eukaryota; kingdom Viridiplantae; phylum Streptophyta; class Magnoliopsida; order Malpighiales; family Euphorbiaceae; genus Jatropha; species Jatropha curcas. Next base: position 31,812,542 of record NC_143153.1, read on the forward strand.
AAATGTTGAAGGTGATATAAAGAACACATAGAAGGTAGAATATCAAGAAAATCTCCACAGTAGAAAGAAAAAGAGAGTTTAGCAAATCTTTACAGGACAAGCATAGTAATCATGAAGAGATGGGATGGAAAAAAGTATATGCGTTTCAAGCCATTATATGACAGTTCAAAAAGTCCAACGAAGAAGAAAACCATTAAATGGACATGAAAGTGGGTGGGAGTTGAAATGATTAATTTTCTTACAATATATAAGACATTATGTTTAACTATTTTAGTTGTCAGATTGCCAATTATGTTTATCTTTCTCAACAGCTTTTACGAATAGGAATGAACTTTTAGAGAAAAACCTAGCAGTTTCAGCTTTTAAATTATATATATATACAGATAATACTGTCTTGATGTATGGATCCATCCATAAACTACCTAGGAAAATAAATTTTCAAACAGAAGTGGTTGGAACAGCAACAATCCAAATGGTATTATAGTGATGTACTCGCATGCATAGCCGGAAGGTAACTGCATAAATGATATGGGCATAAACAAGTTGGAATCCCCTCACCAACTGATAACCGTTTTGGTTGAATTTAATTAAATCAATTATGGAGATATAGTTGAAATCTTACAAATGATCTAACTAAAAAGGACAGTGCTATTACATTTTGTAGAAAACAGAATGTTGACTTCAGCTTTTGAGCATCCATGAAGCAACAAAGGAGACTAACAAGTAGAAGTAGTGATGTTTTTTTGAAGAAAGGCAAGTTCTTTAGCCTTTTAGGACCATCCGAGGACATAATTAAGGACATAAGCAAGTAATAGAGAGAAAGGGTAAAGTGCATAAGCAACCAGAGACATCCAAACAGGAAAAGTAGTGCGAAAACTCGCAATTAGGCCCATCACAACACATACAATTAGAATTAACAGAACTTCAGATGAGAAATTCCATGTCAAGCCGCGAAAGTAGACAAGTCCTAAGAAAACTGACAGTGAAAGAACGTTACTCATTGTCACTGATCCATAAATCTGCATCCAAAAAATAAAAAATATATTTGTATTGCTTATAAATTTCCAGAAGTAAAAAAAGAAAAAAAAGAAAGAAAGGAATTTGCTAAAGAAGACCTCAGAATATGCTAAAGAAGCAGATCTTGAATTCTTTCTGCTGGCAAAGATTAGGTCTGAGACAACCTCGCTGGAGCTAGCAAAAGGCAAGATCACAAAGGCTACAAAGAAAGTTGGAATGCTTGTAGCTGTTGAGAAATTGTCAACAGCATCTACTAGAGGGTCTGCAAATACTGCAGCAATAACTGTTCCTAGAAGCAACATCATTACTGCTTTTGTAGCATTCCATTTAGGATTTTCAAGACTAGTCTCTGCAGAATCATCTTTTTTATCCCCTGATGGAGCTTGTTCCTTCTCTGTTTGCTGCAGATTTTGCTTTATATATTACTATCTACATTTTTGTTACACTTCAAACTGTCTAAAAGTCTGTTTAGCATTGAGATTGAAACTATTTTTTCGAAAAACCCATTTTAGATACTGCCGAAAATAGGACTTTAAGATTGCTGTTTAGCTTCAATCTTAGAAAATGTGAAATTCACCTTAAAAATAACTCGAACAACATTTCCAAGCCAGAGCCCTGATACAACTTTACCTTATCAAAATCAGTTAAGAGCTTAGATGTTCCTCTTCTATGGTTATTGAAATGTTTTGCAGAATGATTAGCCTCATCAAGCCATCTTGAGATTCCATGGATAAACTCATCCATGTCAACACGAGTGTCACCAGATGTGTCAAAATCTTTCAATACTTGATCAACTGCATCATCAATGTCGATATCTAACTCTTCAAACCTAATTCCTAGTATAAGTGCCCTCAATTCCGCTGCTGTTAGATATCCATCAGAATTGTTATCTATTGTATTGAATAACCTGTCATGTACCAAAATGACTGATATTAAATATAACACACGTACATATATAGAACACTTTAGTAAGTTAAGTAACAGACTAACTTCTGTATAACATCCTTGTTAGGTTGACCATTAGCTGTGAATAATCTTCCCAATGCGTGAATTTTTAGATCTTTTAGAATTCCTGATATCATTTTCTTATGCTTTGCATATGCAATTCTCCTCCTCTGAATCCATGGCTGAAGAATCTGCACAAACAAAATTTAGCAGCAAGTATTTCAAATCATTAAGGTGCAAATAGCCAAGCAAAGACAGCAAGATATGGTTACTGAACTAATAAAGCCAGGAGATGTCTTTAATTATAGTTATTATTTGTATATTGTACCTGATATAGGCTGTAACAAAATAATAAAGCAGGAGAAACAATGAGGGAAACCAGAACTGCTAAGTGGCTTTGAGAAGTTTTGTGCAGAATTTGGGGCAGCTGGGCTATTATGAATGGGATAACAGATATAACCATAATCCTCGCAGCATAGCTAGTCCCGATATCAGTAGTCACTCCAGATCCTGCAAAATATAAAAAATATAGACTAAGTGTACCTTTCTGCTGCAATTAAAAGCAAGAAACTGCGTTTTCCAAGGTATTTGCAATTAACTACCTTCTCTTGGCCTACTGCGGGAACAAAATATTGGTCGATATTGTAAATGGGATTGATTAAAATCAAACTAGAATTGAAAATGCACATAGAAAACAAGGAGATACCAGTTAGGCTAAATATTTTTGTATCTTTTGAGTCTACAGCTACAGAACTCTCAATGTCACATTTGCCAACTATAAGGCAAGAGCCCCATAGTAATGTCAGAAGCAGAACAGTTGATCCAGCCATTAAACCCATCCCTACTGAGACCTGACTTTGAGCTGTTTCTTTGCTCCCTGATAGCCCAGATGCTACAGACACGATACAAGTTTAGCAGCAGAAAGACACCAATATAGCATTATAACAGATATATATATATATATATATATATATAACACTTATTATTAAGAAGCAAAACCTTAAAAGGAATTGTTCAAGAACTAGCTTGGTTGTGAATTAACAAAGACTAAGTCAACATAAGAGAAAAAAGTTAGGGTTACCAAGGATGATTGCTGCATCAGGAAGGCAACTCAACACAGGTAACAAAAGACCACCAATGATGCCAGGACCAAGAATTTGCAGAAGAATCTCACTTCCATCAGATAACAACTTGGCAGACAGGAACATTAAACAACCATAAACAAGAATAAGAAAAATGTTCCCTAGGATTGTTGTAGTGCATGGCAAGAATCCATATGTTTCATCACAACTACTATCTGATAAAAAATTGTACAGACGAATAAATGCCTGCTGCTGATGGTTAAAACTGCTATTAACCCCGTCAGAGACCATGGAAGAGCTTGGATAGTCTATTAGGTGTCTGCTCTGGCCATGGCTGGCTAGCATCACAAAGAAGATGACTAGAGACAAGAAAGAAAGTTTCTTGGCCATGGTTAGACTTTTTTCTTTATTATGTTAAGAGCTTTTAATCAGGCATGTTCTTGGATTGATTTTGTACTATATAACAAAGTTTGACAAGTAAAATTAATGTTGGAGAAGGAAATTGTTTTAGGTAGGGTATTAAGTCAACCACACAAATTACTAATATATCAAAATTGAAAAACAACTTGAAATTAAAATAAAAGAATATGTTAACTTTCCAGCATAGTTTATGAAGAACTGTTGTTTGATTTGTTTTTATGACAGGTACAATTAGAGTTATATATATATATATATATATATATATATATATATAGTATAGAGCAGTTATGGATTTTTATGTTATTTGTGAGGTGTCTTGTGCCCAAGTGAGGTTGGTGTGTTCAAAAACTTGTAAAGTTTCTAATTTTAATATCTTTTACTAATCACTCTTTCAAAAAAAAAAAAAAAAATCTTTTACTAATCATTCTTAAACTATTCTTTTAATTGTCAAATCAAATGAAAATAGGTAGCAGAAAGACTTCATCAAAACAGCAATTCAACCTTGAATCCAACTCTACTGCAGTTTGGTCTCCTAGCAACTCACGTTTTATCAGCAAAAGACTCACTTTCTGATTTTTATCTTTAGTTAATAAAAATAACCATTCCTAGATGCAATAAAATTTGTTTAATAATTATTTTATTGGCTAGAGGGATGTTTAATAAAAATTCTTAATTTTATGCATATAAAACAATCATTGGCCACAGGAATATTATAAGAATAAAAAAAATAAGAAATAATTTATGGAAATTAAAGTTAAAATATTTTTTTAATATAAATTTGAAAAAATTCAATCATCCTATTCAAAATTTAATTACAAATTCATGTTTCTCAAAAATAAAAATAAAAAGCACATACTGTACTTATAATGTTGTAAGTTGTAATGTTGGAAGAACATAATTGGCTCTATAGACTTATAAATGCGGGTCAGTGAAAAGTCAAACTTTACATTTGGTGTTGCAGCGACTAGCCAATGGTTATTCAATACCTAGAGAGTTGAAAATATCACCACCACCAAAACCTCCGCCTCCACCGTCATTGCCTCCGCCAAGATTGAAGTGAAAATGAGCTCTCCTACAACTTCTCAAAATCAATCTCCGGCCTCTTCTTCAAAAGACCCCAACTTTATCACTAACGATCAAGAACAACAGCAGCAACAACAACAACAAGAACAAAATCGACCGCTATCCGATAATCCCCAATCATCAAAAACCCTAACCCTAGAAATCCCCGACACAGAAGTCCATAACCCGCAAGACCCACAAGATGATGATCCAAACCAAGACGACCCAGAAGATATCACACCCGTTTCTCCAACAATTTCCGATCCCCGCGTGCCCTCCGCCTCTGTCACTACCACGTTCACCATCTCTCGCCGTGGCGGCGGCCCAAAGCGTAAGAAGCGAAATGCTGCCCAGGAAAAGAAGGCTCAAAAAAGGCTCGAAATTCTTGTTGAGACACTAAATCCAATTCCTTTTGTGCCTGTCAAACCCCTCGATTTCTCCTCTCATGAAGCTCTTCTGAAACGGGTTGGCTTATGGGAGTTTGTCCACGTGCAATTCGATGTCAATCTCCGCGCCGATCTCTTAGCGCAATTGATTGTCAATTTTAACCCAAACAAACGCCGTAGTGAAGTCAATGGGTCTTCAATCAAGGTCAGTCGCGCTGATTTAGCACGGGCACTGAATCTTCCTGTTAAGATGGATAAGGCAGATAATGTGATAGAGGTGGAGGAAAGTGAAGAATCCAGAGGATTCATTCAGGAATTCGTTTCAACTTGGTTGTTGCTGCATGAAGATACTTGGATGATGACTGACGATATATTGAATGTGACTAATTTGATCAAAGAAGGGCATTTTGAGAAGGTGGATTGGGCTAAGTTGGTATGGCTTATGGTAGAGAAGGAGTTGGCAATGGCGCCCAATTTAGGGAATTGTTATTATGCTTCTCATTTGCAGCAATTGATGAAAGCACAGAAGAAGGAATGGTTTGTGGAAGAGCCTGTTAAAATGGAGATTGATGTTAAGGACAATGAGGATGAAGATGTGAAAATGGGTGAGGAACTACAAGGAGGATCAGAAATGGAGGAGCATAATATTGAATTGAGTCTTGGTGGATTGGATAATGCAATGAAAGAGGATGGCGAGACAGAGGGAAAGGAGCCGGTGGGAAATGAAGATGGTATTTATTTTGATGATAATAAGGAAGATGAAGAACAGGGGCAGTTTCTGAAGAAAAGCATGGATGGTCATTTTCTCGGTAGGTGTAATCTTGGAGAAGTTGGGGTTTTGGAATGTGAGGAGAGAAAACAGGAAGAAGAGGAGAGAGAAGAAGAGGTGAAAGATGGGGAGGACGTAGAAGAAGAGGAGGAAGTGGGTTTTAGCATTTCTCCAAAAGGGGATACTTTGGAGGGTGTAATCTCTGAGAATCTTATTGCAGTCATGGAAGCAGCACAAATTCCTTATAGTTCAGGGGTACAAATTCCTGATAATGTGTCTTCAGGCGATTTTCTTGCTTCTAGGGTTGATACACAGAGAATTCCTGGTACTTCATCATCACTTTTCAGTAATGGTAATGGAAACAAGAGGGAAATTGAGCATCTTGAGGATGATATGCCCCATCATGCACTTAATGGTGGTAATAAGAGAATGAGGAGCGATGGACATTGGGATGTGAAGTCATCATCAGATTTTGATTTGTGTATGGAGCAAATGCAACACTTTATGGGAAAAGCTAGAATGGTGTATGAGGCAAAGGAGCAGGCTTATCAAGAAATGAATATGAATCAACAGATGTTGATGAGTGACTTGCAGCAGCAGAATAACGTGATTCAACACTTGCACAAGGCTAAGATAGACGAGCAACAGAAAAGACAACTGGAGATTTATAGGCTTGAACGTGAACTATTCATGATGGGAAATCTTTTAGAAGGGTATAGAAAGGCTTTGAAACAGACCCATAAGGCATTTGCTGAGTATCGTGCCAAGTGCCCTCTGCCTGAAGAACCCATTTACAAGGATACTGGTTCTGGAGGTCTTGTTTTGAGCACCATGGAACTGGAGAAGCAGCGGTTGAAACAAGAGGAAGAGGAAAGGCAAAACCGTTTGTTGATTGAAAAGAAGGTTAAGGAATTTGAAACAGGATGGAATACTAAATTTGAAGAATGTCGAGTTGGGGTTGATCTACTGAGTAACAAGTTGCTAGTGGTTGAAAAAGAAGTCAATGTCTTGAAGGAAAGGTTTGCAAGACGGAAGGTCTCAGATATTCCAGAATCTGTTCAAGCTGAAGAATAAATTACTCTGAAGTATGTTTAGAGTTTGTGGAAACGTAGGTAAATGACAGCTCTTATATGTAAGTTGAATGGCGCAACTTTCTCTTTGTATTTTGAGAATTAGAAGCTCTAGTTTACGTTTGTTGCTGACCATTTTCTTACTTCCAATTTCTTATATTTAGCATTAGTTTAGGGTGATACCTCAAGTATTGTGTTTCTGCTTGATGGTTAAGATGTGAATTTTATTTTCTAGTGAATGACTTTGAGTCCATTTCTAATTTACTTCGCCATCATTTTGTCCCTTTGATGATTTAATTTATAATTCTGGCCTTTTGCTTGTTTAGTTAAATCTCTTTATCTGAAATGAGAGTGCTTTCTGGGAATGCTGTCTTTTTAGGTTGGAAATAGCGAAACTTTATAAAATCTCTGAGGATCAAGTTGCATTCTAATGTAATGTGTATAACATGAGTCGGATAGATGAGCAAAAACATCAGGTAGAAAGACAAAGTACGTCGGACAGAAAATCTTTTTACCAGTTACATTTCAAGCTGCTCATTTTTGTATCTTTATCTTGGTTTTTTCTGATTTGCTCCCCACCTGCTTCTAAAAGCTCTTGATTTTTGCATTTAAAATCTTGAATTCTACTCCATATATGGTTTATGGAACAGGAAATTCTCTGCTGTCTATCTGTTCCCTTTTTGTGCACATTATGGAGCATCTCCCCTTCCCAAGAGGCTTGGTTGCGTGGCATTTTTTTTTTCCTCTGTCATGGTTTTGTGCGTAATGCTAGGCAAAAGGGGCTGACAAAATATTTCTTTAATGTTAAAGCTTCCTGAAACACTTCATACCTCAAATTCCTGGCCATGCTCTTGCTGGTGGCTGGATACCTGCAGAATTTCCTGGTAAATTGCAGAGGATTCACTACTTCAGCACCGGCAAACAAAGTCGCAGCTTTGAATCTGTAGGTATCCATCAACAGTTAAATAATGATTTCAGGTTCCTTCTTGGCTTTGATTCTGTCATGTTAGTGCTAACGCATCAAGTCTAATTAATTGGCTTCAAGTTCTTCTACCTATACTTAAAAGGATTACAGTTCTACCCAAAGAATCCCCCCTGACATTTCTGAAGCAGTTCAGGAAGTAGCAGAAAGTGGAAAGCTGAAGGAACTTTTAGTTCTTTGACCTCTCCTACAAATGCTTTGCTCGAGTCTGATAATCATATACCAGTCGGGGACTAAGCATTCTGAATCCATATTGCTTCTTCAATCCAGAGTCGAACAATTCAAGCCTACTTTTATTATTATTATTTTTTTTTTTGGATAGTTTCACGAGGTGTCCATGCCTGTGTCCATTTTTACAATTCACTGTAAACACTCGACTAATCTTCGCCGGACTGGCTTAGGAGAGTTTGCATTATAAAAGATCAAATACATGATCTAAGTCAATCTCACAAGTGCTCTTTGCCACAAAGCTATCCCCGTTCAAGCTTCCATTATTATCATAGTTAAATGAGCTGAAACTTATTAGATTAATTAACTTCAAGGTGATTAATTAGCTTAAAGCAGCACTTAATCTTTAATATGAAAATGTAGAGATCACAGCTGGATTTGGCTGGGTGAAGCAGACTTGAAAAAGAAGTTAATGGAAAGTGAAGCTTTTGGAAAAGTCATTTTCTCGAAGGATTAATCCTAAATTGTTTCCTAATATTCTTATTTTCCAGATATGCCCCTCCCCATTACCATTTCAGGGAAAATCTAGCATGCATTAATAGTTGGTTACTTAGAATGAAAAAATAAAAATACTCATCAATGCGTCAAAAAACCAACCAAAATCTAACAAATTTCACTATTTACAACTAGAAATGAATATTTACACTTCTTTTTTGGGTAATAATTTAACAAATAAGAAAAAAAAAAAAGAATTATTACAACAGAGAACTGAAAAAGGCACAAACAATCTGACATCAAACACTTCCCAACTGAATGACTGAACAAACCACTTCTCCTTTGATCCTTTCCTTTCATACATCCCAACACAAACTACTATGCTTTTTTACTTTTTTTTTTTTTTTATCCTTATCAAAAGAATAAAAATCAGACTAAAAATTAAATAAATAAAAAATAAAAAATAAAATACAATTAAGAACCAGCATCAAAAACCCCCCATCTCCTATCTACTCTAATCAGTTAAAAGCAAAGCAATAGTAATACAATTTTCTTTCCTTTTCTTTTCTTGGATTTTTAATCACAGCTGCACATGTATTTTCCTGCAATCCAATCATGTAAGGTTGAGTGGTCCCCAATCAGATGTGAACACATCACGTGAATGCACAGTTTAGCAGCAAAGACAGAGAGCACCAAATACTCTCTCTTCTTCCACATGAACACGACTTCTTTCTTTCCAGTGAATCTTTTTCCTTTTTTTTTTTTTTTTTTTTTTCTAATAATTCAAGAATAATTAATTTTTTAATTTTGATGCTCAAAATTTTTGATAAAGAGATTTTATCTGTCAGTTTTCTTTTCTTTTTTTTTAATACCATGCTTGAATTAATTAAAGACTCACTGGAAATTAAAGAGTTTAATTAATTAATTAAACTTGCAGAAGTTGCTGTTCTTTCTCAGTAGGGTCAGTTGCTGGAGATGCAGTTTCCATTTTCTTTAGGTTTTGTTGATGGTACACTTGCCTCAATCTCTCTATTTCCCTCTTCAATGCTTCTTGATGAGCTGCATTTAATTTGTTTCAATAATCCATTGTTAGTAATTAATTAATTATTAACACCCATTTTTTGCACATGCAGCTACCAAGATTTGCAATTTAATTATTATTATTATTAGAGTTTTATCATAATTGATCCCATCACGGGACCATTTTCACCACTTAAATGAAACTAATTATGGGTTTTATTTATGTAATTCTTTGGTGGTAACCTTAATTATAAAATAAAACTCAAAAAAAAAAAAAAAAAAAAAAAAAGATGGTTGCAATAATGTAATCATTAAATTATGGTACTTTATTATATAATTTTGTATCCAATAGATGCAATTCAAAAAAAATTTTATAGTCATAATATTTCCAAAATAATCATTGAAGAAAATATATATATATATATATATATATATATATATATATATATATATATATTGGCATAGCAGCATATATAGATGACCTAATCAGGAATTACTTGTACCATAATTTTGCATACTTCAAGTGCAAAGTACTATAACATAAAAAATATTAAAATTATTAATGCAATTGGTACACTACGATCTTAATCTATTAGCTATTTTCTCGGAGTAAGCAATAATTAATTATGAATTATTAACATCACATGCTTCTAATTAAGTATATAGTAATAATAATTAAATTATTATTATTATTATTATTATAATTAAACACTTACCATCTTTGAAAATTTTGTCTTGGGCTAGGGCAGCAATTCTTTGCTTAAGAGCACTATTATCCACATTTAGAAGCAAACGTTGATGATCTAGAAAGGCAACTCTTGGTGACAGAACTGAAACTTCAGCCTTCATTAAAGAAATGTGAAAAGAAAAAATAATTAGTTGAATTTCAATAACTTGAAAGTTTAATTAATCCATGAAATAATAGGATAATTATAGTCTAATTAATAATTAATTAATGTAATTAGTTACTTACTTGCAATGAAGTTACACTTCGTTCAAGCTCAGATATGTATTGCAGCTTCCTCACCCGTGACCTTTGTGCTGATTGCCTATTTGCCAATATTCTAATGCAAACAAAATCATAACCAAATGTGTAATTAGCAAACTAATCAACAAAATTATGAATTAATTAACTCTAATATATGAAACAGGACGTGTTATTATAAGAACGATCAATGGGTGAGATGGAATGACAATCGTTATTTATCCGGAGTTCTCAAATTCAAGCTCCAGATATAATTTATATCGAGATTAGGGTTGGGATTGGTGTTTTAAGAGTTGGGCATTGGAATATGATTTGGTGCAAAAATGTGTATGCATATAATTACCTTTTTACCCTTTTGGGATCAACTATCCTGTCAGAAGAATTGGTATTGGTCGCATTTGGTGGAGTTTGTGTCTCCGTTTGGCATTGACTTTGAACCTCATCGGTTTCATTTCTTATCTTCTGAAGTTTCTGATCAGACGGCGTTGTTTCTTTCTCATCATTAATGCTATTATGATCAGACGGTGTCGAAGGGTTGGAGCACGACGGGGCTGCCACAGCCTTGGTGATATCATCGGTGAACATAGACAGGAATTGCTCGTCGTCAAATTTATCAAAATCAGTACTGCTGTTATGTTCGGACCCATGATGTGGCGGACCTCCGGTGCCACGACATTCTTCCAGCAATGGCGCCTCTAGGAAGGCAATGGAGTCACTCACTGACCTCCTATGGGTCCCACGTCTTGCCGACGAGAAGTCTAGGAATTCGTCTACCCACGAAGGGTTTTGGGTGGCGGCGGCGGCGGTGGCAGCATTGTTGTTAGAAGGTGGCATAATGGCGCTGACTGTTGAAGGTAACTTTTGGTGGGAGAAGTCAGGCCAAGCAGTTGGTTGCATGTTAGGGATTTTTGGAGGTAATTGTGCCATTTAGCAGTGTATATATAATAATATATAAATACCCTCTAAATGACACAACAAAAAAAAAAAAAATCAAGAAAGTAAAGAATTAAAGAAACCAAATTCCAATATTAATTCAAGAAACGCCAAACCGAATGAAATACAAAGAAAGAAAGAAACCCAAGAATTGAAAAACAACTTTGTTGTATATACAAATCAAGGAAGAAAATTCTTGATTTTGTATATACAAATCCAAGAAGAACACAAGAACAAGAATGCCAATGGCAAAGAATCAAAGAAAGAAACAAGAAGAAGCTTAATTTGTTCTTCTTGTGTAACTAATTAATCAAGAAAAGACGAAAGAAATGTAATGTGAATAGCAAAGACCCAAAGAATTAATCAAGAAAGACTTTCCACAAGAAGATAATTAAAGAGATCAGAACTTTCTTTATATAACTTCTTGTTATGTATTTGTTAAAGAACACTAGAAAAGGAATGTGAAAGGCAAAGAATCAAGAAAGACACAAAGAAGAAGAAGAAGAGGAGGAGAACAAAATCATCATCATTAAGAGAGCTTATTTTGTCATGTCATTGAATATATTATCATCTCCCATATTAAATCTTGAATCCTAATCTTCTTTCTCAGAAAATGGCAGTGGGGTCACATGGGGAGCGATTGGACAGCTATGTACAGCTGTTAGGAGGTTGGGTCTCAACGGTATTACTGGAAAGTCGCCAGTAGTTTTAATAACTAGCGGAATCAGTGACCACGTGCCCTTGTGACCGCCCCTTTAGTGGCTATGTTATAATAATAGTCTCATTATTTTAAATAATAACAATAATATCTTCTCAAAGGAACATTCCCATGTATCTACCTACCCTTGCCCTTTTCCTATACCCTTATTTCCTGTCCGTTGATCTTTCAGTCCACTCTAGTAAAACCCATCCACCCTTTAAGTCAATTTGTTCCACACCGTTCGATCACCATCTAGGCTATTGCTACACTTCCTTCTCCATAAATATTGGTAGACAAGATTTAGGGTTTGTTTTCATATTGTTTTACGCTCGAAAAATAGTTTGAAATATTGTTGAAACAATTAAATTAACAGTTATGAAGATTAAACATATAGTTGGATCAATAACTCCAAAGTTTTATTACCTAAAACCATTTTTGGTCTGAACGTAAACCTAAAACCTAAAAAAATCTAAATTAATCATTTTATTATTATTATTAAATGTAAATTAGTAGTATAAAATTGTGTTCAACGATAACTTTTTAAGTAAATATTATTATTTACAGTGTTCAATAAGTAGTATTTTATAAAAAGTTAACTATCGTAACATTTAACTTTTAGCGTTTCTTGAAAAACTAATCGAATAACTAATAACTAAACACTGCTCAAACAGCTAATAACTATCAAAACAACTAATTTTACCCAACATATTCTAAGATTAGGGATGAGAGGATAGCAGTAGTGGGATACTTAGGGGTGAGCTGTTAAAAAAAAAGAAGGAAGGAGGAGAGAAAGGGAGTGGGGGGGAGTTGGGGAAGGGGAGATCATGTCAGGCCATGTGAATAATTTGCAAGCTTTCTTTGCTTTGTCCCCAAACTATACCCACATGTAGGGTAGTGTGTCCTTATTATTTTCTATAGGTTCCACACAGCTTCTTGGCACCTCCCAATCACTATCAGACTAGAATTTATGTTGTTTTAATTAATCCAAAGTGCATTGGAAGCACGATTAATCATCATTAGTTTGTAAAGAAAGAGATGTTTACATTACTTTATAATTATTACGCCATAATATTATTATTAATACAATGTAACATGTTTTGCCTCCTTTTATATATATATATATATCTCAAGTCATGAGTTCCTTCCTGGCAATTATTTAATTATAATATTATTATAATAACTAATCATGTTCATGCAACCATTTTATGATGAATAGTGCATGTGAATAGTTACATATTAATTTCTGTTTCTGTCAATAATACATTTTCATTTTTCATTTTTTTTTCTTTAAGAGATAATAAATATTCCTCAAGATGTGGGAATAAAATGGTGGATTTTACTAGTGATGATGGAGACTTGCCATGTGTATGAAATAAATGTAAATATGTATATTATATATATATATATATATATATATATATATATATAATATACATATTTAAGAGAGAAGGAGAGAGAAACAGTTCTATGGTAAGTTTTAAATTTTGTTCATGCAAGTAATTCTAATTATTTTAAGTAAAAATTGAAATAATAAAGAATTACAAATTCCAATTTTAAATAAATGGTAAAATGTCTCTATTATAGTCATTTAGAGTATGAAATACATATTCTGTTAAAACAGTTGGCATCAAAATTAGCAATCCGTCAGTAAGTCTTAATTAGGTAAAAAATACTTAGAGAATTTAGGGAAAAAAGCACCCAAATTAAGCAAAATGAAATCTTGATGACATAAATAAAATAAAATAAAATAAAACAAGGGGAGGGAAGAAGAAGAAGCTGAGAAATAAGAAGCAAGCATTTCCTTCAGGTCCTTCAACCTTTCTTTAGAAAAAAAATACAGTGGGTGAGGAGACAAGTGAATTTAGGCGCTCGTTCTCTTATAAGAGCATCTTACGATCATACTCGTTTCTAAGTGTGAGAGTCTGTACCACAGTGTTTGTCTATGTTTTATAATTCCAATTAATGCAAAATGCATTTTTCCTTAAAAAAAAAAAAAAAATATTTAATAAGGTTAGATAGTGGAGACTGAACTAATAGTCAAATCGGTGCCTTCTTTAACTTAGATGGGGGCCATGGCCATTACTAGACATTGAACACAACACACCATGCACGTTGTGGCTCCATCACCACCTTAAATTCCTGGCAGATGCCTCTAATATTATGCTCATCTACTCAGCATTTTCTAAATTCAGCAACATTAGGTACCCAAAAATCGAAATCAAATTAGCATAATTTAAACACTCATAAGTAGAACTAGAACTAATAACATGCCAAAAAGAACAAAAAAAATAAAAAGTCTCTTTTCGTATGATGTCTAATCCAAATAGCAACACTGTTTCAGAACAGGTTTGTAATATATTCTTTTACGTAAATTTTTCCTAGAAAAAAATCCCATAATAATAAAGATGAAACTTAAAAAAATAATAATAATAAAAATAAAATAAGACACACAGACTTCCTATCTCATAGGTAATTCCACTGTCCCTATAAAAACCAATCCAATATCATTATTCATTCAGATCATTCCCTCGATATTGGAGCACATCACGTGCTATGCATAGAAAATTTTTCTTTTTTTTTTTTTTTTTAAAAGATGATAATTGATATAAAAGGGAACCTAACTATAAAAGCCTAGTTACTATGAATCTATGATAGACAAGGACAGGTTTCAATTTGCTAAACATGTACTTCAGAGAAATTATTGTTAATGATTAAAGTATAGTTCAACCTTTCTCACAAAATAGTAGAAACCACAAAGAGTTTATATCAAAAAAGAAAAGAAGGGGCCAGAGCAACTTGTAGCTAATAATTTGAATCACCTTCACATGCTAAATAGCACTAAAACCAAAATCATAAGATTGCTGCTGTTTTACCATTTAAGACAGTTAAAGAAAAATAGAATTTGGTATATTAATAGACTCCATGCAAAATCAATCCATATGATAGTTTACATAATCTGTTAAACTAAATATTGGCATCTGGGTTTGGTTTTGTAAGTTCACACCTTTTGCATGAATATCGGTACTAAAAGCTAAAACAAAACACATCAACGATATCAGATGCATATAGTGAGAGCAGCAATGTGTAGGCTCAGCTCAGCGTCGATCCTTGACCAAAGCATTAGCCGCATCAAGAGAGTTACCCAGCCCTGATTTTCCTAGATTCTTGGTTAGCCGTCCTAAGCTTCCCATTATGCAGATAATCCTGCGTGTACAATTCACACATGAGAATGAACATGAAAGACTTCCCCCAGAAAAAATGGACAGCAAAGAAGACATGAATGAAACAAGAAGTCCAACTGAAATAACTTGTGCAAAAGTATGATCTACGTAAATGATAATAACTGCATTCCGTAAGCAACCCATATATCATTCCTGGGATGTACTAAAATTGTCATTTATAAGCTCCCATTCTCCATAGACATCGTCAGTAGCCATGGAGTCGCATATTAATTTAAAGAAAGCTGGCTTGATTCTTATATCTCTCTGCATTCTATTGATACATACAATGGCAGATTTAGAAATCCATAGTCTGCCAAGATATAACCCCAAAGCCATGAGAAAGAGGTATGACAGGTGGCTGAAACATCATGGTCGAAAATATCATAACAAAGACGAATATTATCTGCGGTTTGGAATATATCAATCAAACATTCAGTTCATTGACTACATCAATGCTCAGAAATTACCATACGAACTCAGAGATAACAAGTTTGCAGACTTGACTAATGATGAGTTTAAATCTATCTACCTGGGTTTTCAGGCTAATAAACACGGTAGAAAGAAGCCTAGCCATGAGCATGGAAACTCCTCAGACTTGCCAACCTCAGTAGATTGGATAAAGGAAGGCGCTGTAACCCCGGTTAAAGATCAAGGTCAATGTGGTATGAAGCTTTGTTTCCCTTTTCTTTTTCATTTTTTTCTTCCCTGAGAAATTTGAGTCCAAGTGCACTTTTTAGAAGTGCTTTTGTTTTATGCCAATTGTCAATTAATCATTTTGTTTTATTCTAAGAATTTTTGGCATGACAAGATCTAAAGTGACAGTTCTATACAGGAAGTTGTTGGGCATTCTCTGCAGTGGCAGCTGTTGAAGGCATTAACAAAATCAAGACAGGAAAATTAGTATCTCTGTCAGAACAAGAGCTTGTAGACTGTGATACTCACAATGATAGCCAGGGATGTAATGGTGGATTCATGGAAACAGCGTTTACATACATTCAAAAGCAGGGGCTCTCCATTGAAGATGATTATCCCTATGAAGGAAAAGATGGCAACTGCCACAAAAACAAAAATAAAAATCAGACAGTGACTATTAGTGGTTATGAAGCAGTACCTGCCAATGATGAGAAAAGCCTACAAACTGCAGTTGCCAAGCAACCTGTATCTGTTGCAATTGATGCCGGTGGTTTTTCATTTCAATTCTACTCAAAAGGAATCTTCAGTGGCTTCTGTGGAACACAACTCAACCATGGAGTCACAGCAGTCGGCTACGGAGAAACTGATGGTAAAAAGTACTGGCTCGTTAAAAATTCATGGGGTACAGAGTGGGGTGATTCTGGCTATATAAAACTGAGGCGTGGTTCCAAGGGCAAGAAAGGTATCTGTGGCATTGCCATGGAGCCTAGCTACCCTGTCAAGGAACAGGAATAAGAATCATTTTATATGTGCTTGGCTGATCCTGGCTTTAGGGTGACTTGACAATCTCTTAACAAGATGTCTTCCATATTAGTAATTACATACAAATCCAAGTAAAAGATATTGCTCATGGAAATTAATTTAACAATAGTTAAGCTTTGCAGGAAGTATGGTAGGGAAAATGCATGCCATAAGCATAAGAAGATGGGTAATTCCTTCGTATCAAAATGGATATTACATCATTGATTGGAGATCCCCAATTCTTGATATAAAATGCTTAACATAACTTTCATCTATCTCATTTGTCATTTGGCAAAGCCCGAAAAAGAACCCGCATACCAATCACAAGTCTTTCGAGCAACTAAAAGGTGTTAATATTTTACTTTGTTCTGGAGTGAAAATGAGACTTAAAGTCTGTAGGTATATTTAAGGTTTGAATGTATCAGAATATGGATGAGCCTCAAGAGCCATCATTGCAACAAAAAAATTTGCATGGTATTAGCATCAATTGACTGATTGAGGTAAGGCTTTGCTTACTTTGTTTATATAATTGAACCAAATTGTGTAAGTACAACATTAATCAGTTAGCAGAAATCAGAATTGTAAACTAACACACACTACTTTCGATTCTAAAGAAGACATCTTAATATAAGTAACAATACAACTCAAATTGCACTGTGCTAGGTTCTAACCAATATAAGATAATGTTACAAATAATGCTTAGTAAGAACTTCATAAAAAACAAGTCTCTGCCTTTCTAACAATACATACCTGTGGATTTCAACTCCAACACTCACTTAGTGACTGCCTGATATAATAACCACCATAGATTAGTCATCATAAGAGGATTAGAATGTCATGCAGCTAACAAATGAAAAATCAACAACCCATATCAACCATTACATATGTGTGAATTCATTCCCATAAAAATGGAAGAAACTATGAGCTCAACTCTGTGAATCTTTGCCTCACAGCACAAGCAAGCTTCCATTCACCAGCACCAGCAAGTCCTTCAACCACCTTTTGTCTAACCTTGATATAAGGTATAAACCCTTTCTCTGTCATTCCTATAGCTACCTTTCCAGCCAAAATATACTCTTTACAGTCCAAGCATCCTTCAACCACCAATTCGTAACTCTCAAATCCAACAGGACAGCCCTCCCTCTCCAAAAACTCAATTATCTCAACTGCTCTCCATATTTCTCTATTTGCCCTCAACATTGCTAATAGTTTCACTACTGTTCCTTGCCTTGGATTCAGTCTAAGTTTTACCACCATTTCCTTTATCATCTCTACTGCATCAGCAGTTTTTCTAGCTACACACATTGAACCAATAACAATGCCGTAACTTTCCAAATCAGGAACACAACCCACCCTACCCATACCCTTCAAGACTTTAACTGCCTCAAGCAACTGATCAACAGCACAAAGACAATATATAATATAATTACAAGTACCACAATCAGGATAATACCCAATAAACTTCATTTCCGTTAGAATGGTAGTTACAGATTGAGATTGCTTTCTTTTATCAAGCCAAGCAGAAGAGAGAAGAAGACGAATTCCGGGTTCAGGTGAAAGGCCAGAACGAAGAGTACTTTGTAGAATGGCTAAAGCAAGAGGAAGAGGATTGGGGTTTTGAAGAGTATAAGAAAGGAGAAAAGAATATGCAAGTTTCGGGTAAGATCGTGGTCTTAAAGGGATAAAAGATTGTAAAATTTCATCCACGATTTGGGTTCTTTGATTAAGAGGGAAGTTAGAAAGGAAGGAGAAAGGATTAGGATTTTGGAAAGATTGCTCTTTTAAAGAAATTAGAAGGTCAGGAATTTTCTGGTAGGCTTTGGCTTCAATTGCTGATTGGATTGTTGGTTCAACCGAAGAAATTGAGCGAACTAATGGAAATTGGAGAAGAAAATTGCGAAAAGGAAACCATTTTCTTGTTATTCCGATTATCATTTTTGAGGAAAGGAGATTTCTAAATATCAATGGCTAGGGTTCTTCATTAACGGTATTTCCAACAATAAAGTAACGAGACAAAAGATGGAGAGATTTAACTTTATTCCATAAAAACGACGTGTAGCAGTCTTAAGAGGGAAGTTAGAAAGGAAGGAGAAAGGATTAGGATTTTGGAAAGGTTGCTCTTTTAAGGAAATTAGAAGGTCAGGGATTTTCTGGTAGGCTTTGGCTTCAATTGCTGATTGGATTGTTGGTTAAACCGAAGAAATTGAGCGAACTAATGGAAATTGGAGAAGAAAATTGCGAAAAGGAAACCATTTTCTTGTTATTCCGATTATCATTTTTGAGGAAAGGAGATTTCTAAGTATCCATGGCTAGGGTTCTTCATTAACGGTATTTCCAACAATAAAGTAAACGAGACAAAAGATGAAGAGATTTAACTTTATTCCATAAAAACGACGTGTAGCAGTCTTACTCGTATCTGCCAAAGAAGGAGTCGTCGTTTCATTAGAATTACATGCGCACGACAAGAGAAACATTTTCAACTGAAAAACAACTCTCCCCTTCCCATAGAGGAACACAGGAAAGACTCTTCAGATCATTCCAGGATAAAATAAAAATGCAATACTATTCATTTTAAGTGCCTTTTTTTCCCCTCTTTATGAAAGAAAAATATTGCTTGGAAAATCTTCCATTAGTGATTTTTATCTGCACAGACTGAGAATCATACACACTTTAATTTTACTAGAATAAAATTTTAAGACTTGATGAGGCAAAATAAGATCTATTGCTTTACCAAAACAAGCATTCAAGGGAAAACATCAAAGGTGCCACAACAAATTATACCAAGAAAAATCTTTCTTTCATGGAGTCCAATACACCTTGAAGCAGTTCTTTCCAAATCTAATATGTCATCAATAACAGTTAAACCTATAATGCAGCTGTATTGCCCAATGTTGAAGCATATGACATGCATCGGATCAGATGGACCACAGGAAGTCTTGAAAGTTTCACTTTGTGCATTTGTATAATCACGGTTAATTAAGTATCCCATATTGTCCAGTTCTCATCGATTTTGGTTAATAAAGTTTTGTATCAAGAAGGGAATGCCTCCAAGACAAAGGCTGTTTCAGGCCAAAACACCAGAATGTATGAGCAGGAACCTGCAGCTACTGATATAAAACCATAATGAGAGCGCAAACCATAATATGGGTTGTGGAATTTTGAGCTATCAGGAAGAAGTGAGAGGCTTTTACCAAAAATATTAAAATTCTTTAATGATAATGCATTCTTTTTAATTTTCGACGACGACGAAATAATTGAAATATCACCACGCAACCAAGGAGAACGCCTTGAAGAATTATCACCATCTTCAACCCTGGAATCAGTAAGCATTACCCTGTTTATGCTACCAGTAACTGTAAGTTAGATTAAAAAATAATAATGTTGCCTGAAGAATACCTTTAGCCTTATGCAATAAGTCCTCCAGAAGAAGTCCATCTTCCGATTCCTTGGCATCAGTAGCTGAGATAAAACGTCTTGCCTTGTACTCCAAATTTCCACCCATGATACATGTGTTTGGGCAATTGATGCCACTGTCATATTCATCACTTCCGTCACAGCAATCTACAAAGTTAATAAATTGACATAAAGAACCAATTGTCCAACAAAAGGACAAACCCAATTTGCATTAATACAAAGGAGGAAAACTTCATGTAGTGCACAAAATGGGATTGAATGGTATAGATAAAATGTGTGAAGCAAACATGAAAACACTAATCACTTAATCAGTATCCACAGATATGACTTCGAAAACCAAGCATACAGGGGAACATTGTATCGAGCTGAAGCCTGATGATATCAACAAGGAAGAAAAATATTACCAAAATTGAAGTTTTTTGTTCCCTTGGATGATACAAGTGATAAATCAGTAAGAGGCTAAAGCACATAAACCCTAGGTTACTGCACCTGAACCAGCTATCTGCCATAAGAATGAATGGCAAAGAAGACTTGAAGCATTAAAGAGAAGGAAGTGAACCAATTTTACTTATTGTACTCACCACAAATTCGATCATTTACATGGGATGAAAATATAAACTGGGGTTTACTTCCTAAATTCTGGCAATAAAATTTGCCTCTGGGACAGGCTGAAGTTCCTGCAGGATAAATCAAAATCGCAACTAAATATGATCCACTAAGAAATAAATAGCATAGAAGAAAAATAATTTAGTAAAATTATCAGCTTATGTGTATGGCACAAACCACAAGAAAATACCACTCAATTCACTGGCAAAATCTCTATCATCATACATAAAGTTGAGATGAAAAAAGAAAAAAAGAAAAAAGCAAACATTCTCAGGCAGAATTATAAAATTTACAAGCAAAGTAGCATCACAATTCCTAAACCCAAAGAGAAAGGGGAAGTAAAAGTGTTCCAGTTTAAAAGGGAAAAAAAAAATGGAAAAAGAAATAGCATCACAATTTCTGATAACAGGAATTCAGTATCTTGGACGTTGGAAATCCACCAAACAATAAATCCACTAGCAAAGTAGTTCTACACAGGTTTAGAAAAGAATGACTTGATGCCACTTTGATCTCAAAGATTAGGTATTCCACTTGAAATATAACAATTCTTTTTCAATTAAACTAGCCCATTACAGCAAACAAAGTTTTCTCAGGCATGTTCTCATAAAAGCAATAAAACTTTCACATCTTAAATTTTTATCAAACATCAAACAGTGAAGCACTCAATTGCCATTTTCCCGCAAAATATTTCTGAAGACTAAATACACAGATGGTCCAATCCAGAATTTTAACATGCATTCCCAGAATGTATAAAGAAACGGTTTCGATATTATACATGATAGTAATAAAATCAATCCACAGTTAGTAAGCTTCACACATCAAATACGACATAAAGTAACTAAAATTTAAGTACCCAGTAAAACGTAAACACAAAAGATTGAGAATTTGAAGCAATAGTACTGCAGAAGCAACAAAATTTAGAATTTCCGATACCGGGCTCGTCTGTTCCGTCAACACAGTCGCAGAAATTATCATTGAGACTGTCTCTGGGAAAGGATTTCGAGCCGTCCTTGCATTTGATAAGCCGCGAAGAAAAGTACTTCTCATCTGCAAAGGTGCAGAAATCAAATTCAGTATAAAATAACACAATAATTGAAATGAAATCAACAACAAAATGAAAATTGACGATCTGGGTCAAAAAGAGAGAGAGAAGCGAACACCTAAAGGGTGGACACCGATGAGAGGTGCTTTTGAGTGTGCTGAGGGTACAAGGAAATAGAAGGCGATGAAGAAGGTAAATAAGTTGTTGAAACTGCAAAGTCTGCAATGGGTCATCTCCATTATCCTTGGGAATTTGCTAATCAAGCCATGGTTAGAAGTTAGAGCTTAGAATCCATTTTGGGCTATGTTTCAAGTGTTGCTGGACTTTGGACTTGACCCAAAGTCAAAGTTTTAAGTTGAATACTGAAATTAATAAATACTAAAAATTTTTCTTTGCAAGTTTTTCCCGATTCATTTATAAAAATTATTTCATTAGAATGATATTATTAAAGGCCATCTTATTTTTATATAAATAGATATGAAGGTAAGTCGTGTTAATCTCCATCCGATTATGAAAATATAAATTTGATTTCAGAAAATATATTTTTCAGGACAAAAATCTTTTAAAAAATAATATATGGATGGTTAAGATATTTGTGTTGATGATCACAGGAGTGATAAGGTGGTTATAAGTGATCACACTTCCTTGCAAGCACCTGTTGTGGAAAATAAGGAGGAATAAGGATGGCTAAATATTTTCCATATTCTGTTAGATATATTTGGTTGTTGGATTACCATGTGCAGATTGTATCTTGACTGAATTGGTAGCTAGGATCTGCTTTCAATAATTAGTTAATATTTCATAGATTATTAAGGGATTCTTTGTACTTAGTCGTGGACTTAACCACTATATAAGTGGCTGCCTTTCATTACTTGTATATACAGAAAAAACAGCATTAATAATATATCAGTTGCTACACCTTCGTATATACATATTCAAAACTCTTGTTTCTATTTTTCTTTCTATTTGAAGCTATAAAAAATATAATATTGATTAATATTAACAATTAATATTTCTCTATAATAATATGAATTTCATATGTAATATGATGTCTAAATTCCTAAACATCAAATTAAGCAACAACTGATTGCCTGAAATTAACAAGAATTGCAATACAATAATATAAATTGAATCATATAACGGATTTTGATTTCTCTTCCATGTCTGTCTGTTAACTGCTGCTAAATTTTCTGCATGTATATATATTGTACTTATGATCAATTCCATCATTAACTTAGTTATATTCCACCTTCCCACAATGTCCCATCCATTGTCTTGCCATTGATAGAACCAAAATGCCCTGCCAAAAATTTAAACATATAACTTAAATGAGAATTAATTTAAGTGCATTTCATGTTTAATTTACTTAATAATTAAACAGTTTAATTAGTTACCTGGGAGGTAATACGGTTGCTGATTAAATCCAGCAGTAGTAATCGAATGCTGCTGCTGCTGCAAATGGGGCTGCAATTTTTCTTGCCTTCTAACTTTCTCAGTACCTTGCACATAATTTAAAGGATAACTATCATATGGGATTTGATCAACAATTATATTTCCATTTCCATTGTTATGACTATGATTAATTACTATACTGTTATTATTATTAGCTAATCCTCCTCCTCCTCCTCCTCCCTTGTTAGTGCCATTCCAAGCACTACTAATCATCCCTTGTTGCTGCTGAACCAGTTGATTTTGGTTCACCATTTGAGTTTGATTCTTGTAAAGCTTAAGCTCTTCTTGAATTTTTCTATACTCTCCTAAAGGACCCAAAATTGGATCATTCTGCCTGCAAAAAGCTTCCCAAACCAAAGAATCCGCCACAGTTTTTCTATCTTCTTCCCTAACGCTCCTTACTAATTTCATCACATTGCTTACTCCAAAAACTTTATGAACAGCTTGAAACTCCCGGCTTCTATCCGCCGGAAAATATGGTGCTAATATGCAATCTTCTCCGCATTTCTTCCTTTGATGCTTGCATGAAGCACAAGCTGGATGCGCCCCCGCCGTTCCACCATTATTATTGCTGTTATTGCGCTTTTGCATTCTCTAAATCAAACAAAATAAAAAGAAATAAGTAAAATAATTAGCACCAATTATTACCTGGTTTTTCAAAGCTATGTTCATAAATTAACGAATCCAATAATTTTTAGACAGGAAGAAGAAAAAATATAATATACAAACCTTGCATGAGCTTTGTTTTTATTTTTGAATGGAATGAAAAGGAGATGTTTGTATAAATAATACAGGAAAAAAAAAAAGAACAAGAAGATGAAGAACAAAGTATTTGTCTAGAGGGACATGAAAAGATAGCCACCCTAAAAAATTAAAAAACAAAGGGATATTGCGAAGAGTTTATTAGGGTTTAGGTAGCCCATATGAAGAATAAGAGACATACGTAAATACTATAACCGTGTTAGAGATTGATACTATAAAGAAAATAAATAGATAAATGAATAAAGATTATTAGATTTTATACCAACTGATGTAGGTTTTATTTTCTTTGAGAAATAAATTTATAATGAGATTCAGATTTAAAAAATAATTTTTGATTTTTAGTTAAATAAAATAATTAAGAGTACGAATACAATTTACTAAAATAATGTTGTTTCCAAACATTTTGCAAGAATAATATAATTTTAGGTGAGCCTTAATCTGTGTTTAAACAAAAATACATTCAAAAAATAATATAAACTTAAAAAAATAAAATAATACTTATTAAGCATTATTTTAGAGTGTATTTATTAAAAAAAATTAAAAAATATGTTGCAATTACAATATTACACAACTTTGGGGATATTATTGCTTATTAGGCATCTTTTTAATTTAAGAAATGAGCTTCTCAAGCTCAATAATAATAATAATAATAATAAGACTAGAAGTTGGGCTTAGATGATTCTTAATTAGGTTATACTTAAAACCCTAATCCCCAATTTGATAACAGGCCCATAAATGAAGGCAGAGCCAATAATATTAGTAAACTATGTGGTCCATTTTCACTTGTCCATGAAGCAAAAATCAGATTAGGTCCCCTTTCAATATGATCAGATTCAGACGAGAAATCCATTTTTGCTCTGAAAGTCACATTTCAGAACAACCTTTAAAGGGTTTGTGATATCTTTTGTTGTGAATGTCACACAGCATAGACAGGTCACTTCCAAAGCCATATATATTATCATCTTCTTCATCACATGGATGCTATCACTGCCTTCAGTGACTCCATACCCCACATTAGAGATCAAATCATAGTCATAAAAAGACACTTGCTCACATGGAGTTGTCATCTTTTAACTAATAAAAGCAATATAAATTAAGTAGCCACTGGATTCGAATCTAATTCAAATCGTAACGTGGGTATTAATGATTGTGATCGATAGAATTCGAATCTGAAACATTTCGCTCCTCACGTTCTTATAGAAAATGAATATTACTGTATCACATTTCACATGCAATCTTAACCATTGGATAATAATTTAATTTTAAATTATTCAACACTCAATGACCAAACTTGATTAAATGATTGGAACAGGAATATCAAGAGTTCATCAAAAGCGAGCTTTAGTTAAAATGGTATTGAATTGAACATCCCATTTATAAATTCTTCCCTTAATCATGGTGACACCCACATAAAGTTAGCTCCTTCAAGTTTTGTTAACCTGACCCAACTGAGTGTTAATTTCTCCATGCAATTGAATTCAGATACTTACACCTAAAAATGCATTTGCAATCATTGGATAGAAAAAGCAAAATAATATCTTTAACATAAATTGAATCAGGTTGGAAACTATGAGATTACAAGTTAGAAGTTCTTATTAGAATCAAATTAATAAAAATATAGAAAATTAATAATGGATTTGTGTCAAAATTTGTACAGGAAAGCATGGAAATATCATGCCTTTACTGGTAACTTGCTTTCTTTCACCTGTGTTTCCTACTCTATACTTGGAAAATGATTATTTGGCTAATTAAGCAATGTGTAATTTTCTTTCTTAGCACTAATGATTCAATCCCTCCCTTTTCCAATACTTAACCAACTAACACACTATCACCAAACAATTCTTTTGTTAGTGTCTTTAGCGACTGTCCTTCCCCTTAAAGAAACAGGAAAGCTATTTGGCAATCATGGTAAAGGTAAAGAGCTCCAGCTAAAGTTGGGGGCTAGGGTTTCCTTACCTTATTAAATGCAACTCTGTCATCCCTCCTTTCCTATTCAAATTTTAAACCAAAACCACTTCAAATTTGACCCTCTATAAGTGTGAAGTCCTTGTTGATCAATATTTTTGAGAATTTTAAAGTAACGGAGAGATAGAGAGAGAGAAGAAGAAGAAGAAGAAGAAGAAGAAGAAGAAGAAGCCAGTAGGAATGGTGTAAGAAATAGAAATCAAAGAGAAAATCCCCAAAAAATGAGCACAGCCAGGTTTATCAAATGTGTTACTGTAGGTGATGGTGCTGTTGGGAAGACATGTATGCTCATCTCTTACACAAGCAACACCTTCCCTACTGTATGTTTAATTATATGTACTTTTATTTCCAGTCTTTTTTCCCCTCAAGATTTCTCTCAGCAATCAAAAATAATGATTTTAATTGTAAAGCCTCTTTCTTTATTTTGCTAGGATTATGTCCCTACAGTGTTTGATAATTTCAGTGCTAATGTGGTGGTTGATGGTAGCACAGTCAATCTTGGATTATGGGATACTGCAGGTCAGTTCTTGGGTTTTCTACAATCAGAGAAATTTTACTCATTTCTAAACAATTCTCTTAATTTTTCAGGAGAAAATTGAAAATTAGCCTATTTATATGAGTATAGTTAACTTGTGTCTTCAGGACAGGAAGATTATAACAGACTAAGGCCTCTGAGTTACAGGGGTGCAGATGTGTTCCTTTTGGCTTTCTCCCTAATAAGTAAAGCTAGCTATGAGAACATTTCCAAGAAGGTTTAGTTTACTATTTTCATTTGCTGTTTGTAAATTTTGGGTCTTGAAATTTGCCCCTTTTTTCATTTTTCTTGATTGTTTCTTTTTGTTGGGCACCAGTGGATTCCTGAGCTAAGGCATTATGCCCCAACTGTACCAGTTGTTCTAGTGGGTACTAAACTAGGTAATTGAAGATCTCCTTCGTTTCAATGTCCATATGTTGGAATTGTTGTTTCCAACAGCATTTGCATTGGTATTTTCCTGAAAAAACAATTCCACTTTTCAATTTCAATACGAAATAGATTTTGACTGGATTTTATAACTGCAGATTTGCGAGACGACAAGCAGTATTTGATTGATCATCCTGGTGCAACACCAATCACAACTTCTCAGGCAAAATGTTCATTCCCATTGGCTATGTGCTATTTGAACAAAGTGGATTTGCCAATTCTATGAACTAAAAGAAGTAACAAGTTTTAATTGTAAGTGCAGGGAGAGGAACTAAAGAAGATGATTGGTGCTGCTGTTTACATTGAGTGCAGCTCAAAGACTCAACAGGTTAGGATGGCAACAACAATCTTGCATACCTCTGAATATAGGCCAAATACATAAATTCACCTATGAATTTTACAACTTAAATCTTGTAGCATGCCAAGTTTTATGAATAACTTATCGTGCACTTGAAATTGCAAATTTTAGTAATATTGTACACATTTCCACACTAATAACAATAGTTTTGATGATTTTGTTTGGCTTTTATATGCAAAATATATTGCCAATCATTTGGTAACTCAAACCTTTATCTATATGTGTTATTTGCCAGAATGTGAAGGCAGTTTTTGACGCAGCAATCAAAGTTGTCTTGCAGCCTCCTAAACCCAAGAAGAGAAAAAGGAAGCCAAGGCCTTGTTTGTTTTTGTAAATCAAATTTTCATCCATTTGCATGTCTCATGTCTCTTTGCTCTGCCCTTTGTTGTTTTCTTCTTCATTGCATCTCTTGCTAAACATTTTTGCTTTCTTGTAATGTAATATGTTATAATTGGGTCACATGTGATCTTGTAATCAAATACCATGTCTGAGATATATTATAAACTTCTCTTGGTGTCCGTACATCAAAATCTGAATTTTTAAACCAAGTAATTTCTTGGACTAGGTAATGCATAATAAGGCCCAAAAATGTAAGGTTATTAAAATTTCTCAAAAGATAAAATAATATATATCTTATAAAATAATGGAGATTTTATAAGAACTTAACGAGATTAATATAATTTGTAAGGCCATTTCTTATAAACCAACTAGTAATTAGGGAATTTATTTACAAAAATAGCTTGGTGCAGTGGTTGAATCGTCGTAGACTCCATATCGAAAAACAGCGTATTGATGATCACGAGATCAAGTTCTAACAGCAAAAATAATTCTCTAGGAAGTACATTGCAAACTCTAAAAATATTAGATTGCATACCCGATCATATGTACTAGATAACCACAAATAAATTATATTTTGGTGTCTCTAAATTCATTTAAAGTTCTTTTTTTCTGAAAAAATTAATTGTTTTCGCAGGTGATAGCTGTTATAATAGCTAAGATATTAGATATTTATAAATAAAATATATTTTGGTGTCTCTAAAATTTATTAGGGTTTTTTTTTTATTAAAATTAACTGTTTTAATCGCTATCAGTTATTTTAATAGATGTTAACTATTTAATTTAAAGGTTTTTTTAGTAAAATTAATTATTTTAATAATTATTAATTATTTAATTAACCTTAATAAAAGGACGAATAGATTAATGGTTTACAATCCCCTCCCTCAAACATTAAACGCTAGAAATTTCAGAACATAACTTTACACCTTTCTTCTTCACAATAAGTTCTCAGCCTATTTGTGGTAGTTGCGATTTTGCGGCCGTTATTTAGGCTCCTCATCGACGAATGACGGCAGGTTCTGCTTATCGGTATTTTGTTCTCAAAATTTTCCGATTTACTGTTTGTCGTCGTCGAACGTAGCGCCAATTCGATTTTATTACAATATTTATTTATTTAACTTACCAAAGCAGAAAAAGCCACGTGGGTATCTTTCTCCTTGTCTAAAACCCTACCAATAGAAGTCGAACTTAAAACCATAAACCTCGTTGCTATTTTTACCTTAAAAAAATGGCGGGTCCTCTGCTTCGAACTCTCTGGTCCTCCACCAGGAAGTCTATATCTTCTTCTTCTTATTCTTCCTCTTCCTTACTATACAAGCACTACCTTTCATCAAGCGTTACACCATTTATCCCACGCGCCACCACTGGCGTCACACGAGCCTTCTCCGCCGCCTCCTCCACTGCAACCACCTCGGCTGCAACAGCACCGAATTCCGCCTTGGACCCTAGCCGGTTACGTAATGTTGCTGTGATTGCACATGTCGATCATGGAAAGACGACACTGATGGATCGATTGCTTAGGCAGTGCGGCGCCGATATTCCTCACGAACGTGCCATGGACTCCATTAGCCTTGAACGCGAGCGTGGCATCACCATAGCCTCTAAGGTCTCTTGATTTCTTCTTTTTGTCATAGTACTTTTCGAAAAAGCTAGAATTTTTGAAGGAAAAAAAAATGTTAAAAGCAAGAATTTTTGAAAAAAGAGAACTTTTCGGAGTTTATGTAATGAAAGAATTGTTGTATGCAGGTTACTTCAATTTCATGGAAAGAAAATGAGCTAAACATGGTTGATACACCTGGACATGCTGATTTTGGTGGTGAAGTAAGCTCTCACTTGGAGTTTCTTTTTCCTTAGGGGTCACATGAATTAATGATGTCTTTTAGTTTTGATGGCGAATTATTGCTGGTTTTTATTTTTGATTACGAATTATTGCTGTCATCTTAGTTTAGTAATGTTGGCTTCAAGAACTGATTACTCCGATGTTAATGATATATGTAGTAAAAGTCCATATCAACATGTATATTTGACATATGGTAGAAATTGTGTAGTAAAAGTCCTAAGGCACGGTCTAACTGAGGTTAAAAAGAAATTATGGACCAAGTGTTAGTTGTTCTAGTGGTAGAAGTGGTTATTTTTCATTAGTAATTTACTGTGAGTCAGAAGCTCAGCTTTGCTTGTCTCTTAGGAATTAGTTTGATATTTGCAAATCAGTTTGGGTTCAGGGTGTTGATCCTTGTGCAATTTTGTTTTGAGAATCGTAGGTTGAGCGAGTTGTTGGCATGGTTGAAGGTGCAATTTTAGTTGTAGATGCTGGTGAAGGCCCACTTGCCCAGACAAAGTTTGTTCTTGCTAAAGCATTGAAGTATGGGCTTCGCCCAATTCTACTTTTAAACAAAGTAGATCGGCCTGCAGGTATTATTACATTACTAATTCATACTTTCTGTATATTCTTTGTGGAAACTGGAAAGTAAATTACTATCCAATTACATGATCTATGGTGGAAGCTGAAACATTAAGCAAAAAGTATAAAATGGAAATTGAAGTTTCATGCTATATACAACTTTTATTTTCCATGTTGTCATTTGTCATACTCATGTATTTGGCTTTACATGGTATTTCTACATTATGAGTCTCTATATTTCCATGGCTTACTATGTCCATTTTCCTCCAACTTCGAATTTGAAATCCTGTATGTTATTTGGTGTTACTGTTTGGAGCAGCTATTTGTCAATACATTTGAGTTTTCAGAACATTTTGAGCGTGAAATAATTTTAAGCCATGAAGGAGTCTATTCCAATTTGGTGTAGTTACTTTTGCTTCACTTCCTCGTTACTTACATTCCTATAGAATATTGAAATTCTCTCCAGTAAAATTTGGGATATGGAAATGGTCCTCATGTGCTTCCTCATCATTCATGCAGTTTCTGAGGAGAGGTGTGATGAAGTTGAGAGCCTTGTGTTTGATCTATTTGCCAATCTGGGTGCTACAGGTGAAATAAAGATAGGAATTTGAACCCTCCATTATTTGATTTCCTTCACAGTTATTTACATGCTTTATTAACTGGATATAAACTCTGAGGTATATAACCTATGCTATTCTTGATTTAGAGGAACAGCTGGATTTTCCTGTTCTTTATGCTTCCGCTAAAGAGGGCTGGGCATCTTCCACCTTCACTAAAGATCCTCCTACTGATGCAAAGAATATGTCACAGTTGCTTGATGCTATCATAAGGCATGTTCCACCACCAAAAGCAAGCCTTGATGCTCCTTTTCAGATGCTGGTTAGTATTACACACTGTCGGTTCCAGTGGAATGTTTAATCATGTGTGTTTATGTCTTGAATATGTACACATCGTGTGAGCATGGCATGGTCACGTAATATATATATATATATATATATATATATATATATATATATATATATATATATATATGGTAGTTATTGTTCTCTTTTTCACTGTTGCTTTTCAGGTTTCCATGATGGAAAAAGACTTCTATCTTGGGCGGATATTAACCGGACGTGTTGCTTCTGGAGTCCTTCGTGTTGGGGACAGGGTGCATGGACTACGTTCCACAGATTCAGGGGTTGTGAAAATTGAAGAGGGAAAGGTTAGTATCGTACATGCTATGATATTGAAACAATGCCTTGAATTTCATTTTCAGGACCTTCCTGCTTTGCTAAATTGAAGGATTCAATATGGAAATCATTCATGCTTCATTCACCCTGATTCTATCTGGTGTTAGGTTGCAGCTTGGTATTTAGATCTGAACTAAAAGCTTCACTTCCTGTGATATCATAAATATTGAGAACTCTAAAATTTTAAAAATAAAATTTTCTCCCTTAACTGTTAGTGAAAATTTTCCTTTTCCTCCATGTCTGTATTATTACATTATGTTCCTACTCTTGTATCACCTTTGTTTTAGCCTTATTATTCTTGTAAAGTTCATGAAGTGTACTGCTTTGCTGAATAAAGTAGCCAATGCAATGATAAATAATATCGTTCCATGTCTCCATAACTCTCATTTTGAGAAAAATGCCTATTCAGCATTAGCTGCAGCCTGTAGCTGATATATTGTGACCAAAACGTCATCCTTGGCAGTTCCATTGTCTCCTAGTTTGTTTTCAGTTAATTTTTGAACTAGACAAGACAAGGGAGAACCCAATTAATATAGTTTGCAGTAGTCTACAACGTTGATGGAAAGGGCAAAGGAAGCAATTTATTTATTCTATCAGAATGTCAATGATGAAGGGTTTTTTATTAGTACCAAACATTTGAATGTGATGACTTTTTATTTATTTTTTGCTTCAACTGGTTCCCATATTATTTATGTCTTGACTTCTTATATCAAGCATTAGGAACCCCAAATACAAACATCTGTATTTTAAGTTTCCTTTTGTTTCTGATCACCTTTCAATTACATACAATGTTAGGAAGGACTTTACAAGTCTTACTTCTTTTCAGTAGAATGCTATTTCATCTCTTGTGCAAAGCATGAGGATTCGGTAAAAGCAGTTATATTGAGACAATTCTTGAACCAGTTTTATATGTGAGATGCCTGAACCTTCTGCAACTGGAAATTTGATTGTACCGTTAACATGTTCATCTTTTATCTTGTAGGTTATGAAGCTAATGAAGAAGAAGGGTACAAACACAGTTCTCATCGATAGTGCTGGAGCTGGTGACATTATATCAATGGCTGGTATGGCAATTCCATCAATAGGCCATACATTGGCAAATGTGGAGGTATATGGTTGTATTTGTTTTCAAGAGTAAATAGGATGTTTTCTTTTATCTCAGGCATTGCACTTATCTTTTCTTGGAAATTTATTGAATATCCCTGGTGTATTCTTTCCCAGAATTCTTTGATTCCATGCTTTCTGTAGAAAAATTATGTTGTGCTTTTTTTAAAAAATTGTGTGTAGCTTACTAATGGCTTTGCATATACTAAGATTGAAATCACTTGCTGCTTTCATTCTGATCAGTATTATCAAGTAGAACTCTGTAGGTACTTTATATGGTTATACAGTTCTTACAGATTTTCTTGACTATATACCTACCGCCAAAGTGCCAATGATACTTTGCTTTGTGAGTTTTGAAGACTTTTTCCTTTTTGCAGTTACAAATGCATTGTCCCCTCTCTCTCTCTCTCTCTCTCTCTCTCTCTCTCTCTCTCTCTCTTTTTCCAGTGGGTATTCCTGATGAAGCACCGATGTTTGAAAATGAGCATGATCCATGGATCCTGCGAATAAATTTTGATCTTAATGATGCTTGGAGACATTGTCCCCAGTTGTAATTTCTGGTGAACTGGCCAGTTACAGGTCTTCCAATTAGTACTTGTGAATGTGTTGGTGGCTAAAATCTGAAGGCTGAAGCACATGTTCTTGCAGGTGTCTATTGAGGATCTAAATAAAATTTACCATATTGCTAATAGTATGTGTAGTGCTTTGTTTCAAAAGAAGTGGGCATCGATGGATGTAACTTGTTCTTTTGGCTCTAGTGTGTAGAATGTAAATCAGCCTTGAAATCAATCTAGTGATGTAACCTTTATCCAATTAATCACATTGATTGAGTGTTAGCCTTTTACTCTGTCGCTTCTACCACCATAGGATTTGCAATTTCAGCTAAGGCATTTAATATAGTGTATGATTATTTATATGTTCTTTCTTCTTGGTTATGTCTACAATATGTTCTTGATGTGTCTGTTACAGTTTTCCTGGTGATACATAATTCTTGGTAGCATGTTGATTGATATCTCAAGTTGTGGGGTCATATTCTAAAGTGAAGTATTATATATCTCTAGGTGATGACTGCATTACCGACTGTTGAGTTGGACCCTCCAACCATTTCCATGACCTTTGGTGTAAACGATTCTCCACTAGCTGGCCGAGATGGTACCCACGTAAGTCGAACTGCCTGACAACTTATTTTCCCTAATTCCACATTGTTTAACACATTAGAAAATACTTTTTATATATGTGTTTTTCATTTTTGGCTATTGTATGTGAGGTAATGGTGTTCTTCTGTATGTCTATAGTTGACTGGAGGAAAAATTGGTGATCGTTTAATGGCTGAAGCTGAAACTAACCTTGCCATAAATGTCATTCCTGGTTTGTCAGAATCATATGAAGTTCAAGGGAGAGGGGAACTTCAACTCGGTTAGTCCCTCTTAACCTAGTGCTACAGCTTATATGTTTTATTCAATGTAAAGCATAGATTCGTAATAATACGTCCTTCCTTCTACAACTCAACTTGAAGTACTGTAACTGCTGAGTGTAATTTCCGATGCTTTAATATCAGGTATTTTGATAGAGAATATGAGGCGGGAAGGGTTTGAGCTGTCTGTATCACCACCTAAAGTCATGTAAGTCCTGTGTGAGATACTTAGCATGTAAGCAAACAAGCATATGCACTTGGTTTTTGCATCTTGAGCAATGTTACATTATTGAATCAGGTATAAAACACAGAATGGCCAGAAGCTTGAACCAATTGAAGAAGTAACCATTGAGGTAAGAATTTCAAAATTTTGAATGCACTGGTTTTTTGCTCATAGGAACTTTGGTTTATTCATAATATTTTTTATTTCAGATAAATGAAGAGCATGTGGGATTAGTTATGGAAGCTCTATCTCACAGACGTGCTGAAGTTCTTGATATGGGCCCAGTGCCTGGACATCTGGGTAGGACTAGATTGGCTTTGACTTGTCCATCAAGGTCAGTGCATAACTGCCCAAATTATGTTTGCGTAGTTACATGCATATTTGTTGTATCCTGGGTAATGTATTCATCATAAAAAATTGTATATATTTTATCAATTCTATTTGAATATTCCTTTCCTGTTTATTCTTAATTAGCCATTTTACCAGAACTGGTCCTTTTTTGTCATATATTTCAGGGGCCTGGTTGGTTATAGGAGTGTGTTCAGCAGTGATACACGTGGAACTGGATTTATGCATCGAGCTTTCCTGAGTATAAATTCTTCACTCACGACAATCTTGTTGTCATTCTCTTTCTTTTGGAATTTTTTATTTTCTAGATTTCTTTAAGTAGTATTTGACTTTCTTTTTGGCAATATGAACTTGTGTGACATGGTAATTGTTTGTATACCAAGTTGGATTCAATATTCTATTTTTGGGATGTCTTATGTTAGTTTGATCGAAAATGTAGGGAAGGATCAAATTTCAATATAATTAAGGTTCCCATTTATATTACTCAATGTATGAATTGGTAGGTTCTGTGCAAAATTTCTAAGTAGTAGATGCTCCATTTATGTTTTGTGTTCAGTTTCTCCAGTGATTGTGTAGGTCAACCTTGCTCCAACAACCAACTCTTGACAAAGTATTTTGCTCACACAATTTATTCTTTTGTTTTGCAGCCTATGAAAAATATCGGGGCCCACTTGGAAATGTTAGGAAGGGAGTATTGGTATGTTTTACATGCACATCATTTCCTCACGATTGAACTAATACTAGTTGTTCTTTTCAGTTATTTTCTATAAGAGCAGACCAAATATTTGTCATATTTGAAAATGAATTATTTTCTTTGAGTTTTCTGTGGTTCAATTTGAAGCTCTTGTTTTGTTTACCTCAATTCAAGGATAGGGCTTTACCCAGAGCTGATCTGATCGAATTTGTATCTGTAGGACCCACTGCAATGGGGCAATAAATTCTCATCTGAGCTTTATGAGTCTACAGTAGCCTTTACCTGAATTTAGGTTTGACTAGGATACTAGGATTATATCTAATAAACCCTTTGGATCTTGGGATATATTCAATAGAATTGGTTGCGACTATTGGCAAAGAAGAGATGGAAGGTAAGAGAGATTAATTTGCTGCAAACAATTTGACTGATTGTTGCATTAGAATCATTATTCTTTTGCTCTACCCTTCTAATATTTCTTTCCCCTCTTTGAAAGAACCATTTGTTAGCGAAATTTATATGATTTGCTCTTGTAATTGAATTATTTGCTTGGATGTGTACTGACTAATGCAAGTTTTATTTCTTGGATCTAATTGAACTTGCATTATGCAATTGAACAGGTATCAATGGGCTATGGTACAGTCACAGCTTATGCATTAATGAGTTTGGAAGCTCGTGGAACACTCTTTGTTACTCCTGGAATGGAGGTTCTTTCTTGACTTATTGTCTTTCTGCTTCTGTTCACTTCTTCCATGCCTTGAATTTGTATAGTTGTGAAGAAATTCTTTACATTTTCTCGGCACGCTTAAGCAATGAATTCTAATGGAGCATTTTCAGTTAATCTTCAAATTCTAAATTTGTACATATATATTTTTTCATAACCATGTAGTATATATATTAATTGATCGGTGACACCTCTATATGGTTGTTGGGGCGATATCTTGTTCATGAAAACTCTTTGTTGTTGCCAATCTATTATCTTTTAATTCCTCCATACAGCAGTGATATTGATGCAGGATTTGCATGAACATTCTCCCACTTATTTTTGAGATGATGGAAAATACATAGCAGGTGCTAAGAAATGATGTGCCATCTCTTCACTTTTTGGGGCCAATTAGTGTGTCAGCCCAGTTCTTGAATTGAAGGCTATTTGTTCTGAAGGAATTTGAAAAACTACCTGCTCACTTTTTGTTCTTTTGCAGACATATGATGGCATGATTGTGGGTGAACATTCGCGTGATACAGATCTCGATGTAAGGATTTATGTCTCTTGCGCTTGGCATTGTATCATTTCAAGATGAATGACTTCAAAATTTTTTCTTTTTCACAGATCAACCCGGTTAGGGCTAAGGAGCTCTCTAACATGCGTGCTGCTGGCAAAGATGAGAATGTGAAACTATCTCCACCTCGATTGGTATGAAATGCCCAGATTTTGCAGTTTTATTGATTGTTTCTATTCTTAAGGTTAAATGTTGCCAATCCTTGGACAAATGACATAAAGCATGTGACATAATACTACTTTCAAAGTGCGATTCACAACTTATTCGCTCCTAATCTCTTGATAAATGATATATGAACATAAATAAAAACATGAAAGGGAATAACCCAATTTGCACGGATTGTATATTTGTATATACCCAGAGAAAATGAGAACAAAATAGTTGCAAATGAACGGTAATTCAAAGAATTAATGCATGGGAAAAATAAGATGATATTCAAGTAATTATAAACAACTAAAAGAGTTATTAACTATTTCAATATCTGTTGAACAAAAAACACTAAAAATATACGTTCAAGAAATTGCTAACTGTAATGCAACCATTTGCAGATGACTCTTGAAGAAGCCATTGGCTATGTTGCTTCCGATGAGCTTATTGAGGTGAGCTTCACTAAACATTGTTGCATTTCCATTTCTGGTTTATAGTACTACCTATTGGCCTATTTGATTGTGTTCCAAAATATTTAAGGCCGTTTTATTGAATTTCTGTGGAGTTAATATTTTATCAAACATATTTCAGCAGTGGAGCTTGAAATTTCTTGCAACCAGAGATGTATACTACTACATTGCCATATTCTTGGCTTACTGCAGTGTCTGATACCATTTTCACGCAGGTTACGCCTAAGGCCATTCGTTTGAGAAAAAGATACCTGGATGTCAATAAGCGCAAAGCCATGAGTAAGAGGCCGAAGGAATGAAATCAATCGAACACAACTCTGTAACTTATACCTCTCAATTCTTGAATTCTGCGGAGCAGTTAACCTAAATATAGGTATATTTTACACAATACTGAAGAAAGTATTCTTTGTCAAATTCAATTAAACAATAATGCACAATAAAACTATCCTCATTGATATGTAAACCCAATATTGATTTTTCATGTTCAGCAATCAGAAAGCCATTCTACTGGCTACATAGCTTACTAAAAGATCAATGGAATTTATTCTTTCCTCAAACCAAATTGAAACGATGGATTGTAGTCAACAATCAATGGAGTTTCACAGAAGAAAAGCCGTTTTGAATTGTTTTTATTTCATTTGTTTAATTCTGTAACAGTAGATGGGTGTATTGACGATCTTGTCAACGATGAAAAATGAAAAGCAAGATCCATTCCTTGATTGTTAACATCAGAATTCCAGAAGGAATTGTAAAACACAAGAAAAGTTCAGAACTTGAGCCGTTAATTAAGAATATTCCAAGAAGAGTGCAACTCCAAAACAAATAAGAACAATTCAAAGCGGCTTTTCTTCTGTGAGAATGAAACTATCCTTTCAGGCCAACCAGCTTTTCTAATTTTTAATTAATTTATTTTATAAGTCTCTTCGTCAACATTGTTGATTCTATCATATTCCTGCCGATCTCAGACATGACTTCATCAAATTCAAATGTAGTTGTCTTGATGAGAACAATATGTTTTTTTTTTCCTTTTTTTTTTTTTTTTTTTTGAGTGTTGGAGAAGAGGTAATCGAGCATAGATCTATTGTCAGTTCTTATATACATTTATTACTAGATTATGCATTGGAGTGCGTTTTAGTTCTCCTAATTCAACAAAGTGTTGGAAAGGCTGGTCTAAATTGCCATTGCATACACAATTTGGAGATCCTAGCTGTTTTACAT
This sequence comes from Jatropha curcas, assembly GCF_041381405.1. Taxonomy (NCBI): domain Eukaryota; kingdom Viridiplantae; phylum Streptophyta; class Magnoliopsida; order Malpighiales; family Euphorbiaceae; genus Jatropha; species Jatropha curcas. Next base: position 31,850,658 of record NC_143153.1, read on the forward strand.
AATGCTGCAATTAAGTAAATAATTAAATAACTTAAATTGGGGTAGTTTGCGTAATAAAGTAGGTCCATTTTCCATTTTGTTAATTTATTTTTAATTTTAGAGATAAATCATAAGAAAAAATATATTTTCTTTTCTAGTAATATTTAACGTTTAGCCAACGGTTTAATCAGCTAATAAAACCACTAATATATCAACGCTTATAATTTCATTTATAATCTAATTATTTGGTAAAAATAGGATAATTATAAAATAGACATTTTTGTTTTGTAAAACGGTAAAATTGAGATCATTATAAAATTTATCAATTATATGAACTGACTGTGGTTTATTTTTCCTCGGTTACATTAAAAGAATTGATAAGTCTGCGCAATGTTTAAATTCTCTCTCTCAATTCCCATGGATCTAACTAATATTTTAGTAATTAAAAAAAATATTTTTAAAATTTTGAACTTTGAGCATGAAAATAAAATAAAATTTTAAAACCATTTTATTAGTAAGAATATAGTATTAGTATTATTGTTATAACTTGAAAAGCCCTCTCTCTCCCTCTGTCTTGCAATTCCAAGCTCTCCTTTCTATGCAAATCACAAGCGGCGCCCACTCTCTCTCTCTCTCTCTCTCTCCCTCTCTAAGATAAAGTAAACAATGTCAAGATTTTTAAATTTAAACATCAACAGTATTTTCTGGTAGATAGAGAGATCCAGTTTCCATAGCTATATATCGAGAAACTAAGTCCAACCCATTTCATTTTGATCTTTTATTTCCAAAAGCCCACATTTCCCATCTTCCGTTAGCTTAACATAAAAGATCATTTGATCTTCATTTTCAAAACCTATATTTTCTTTCAATTCAAAACTCAAAGAAAGAGAGGGAATTTAGTTTAATGGGGGCTTACAGGGCAGACGATGATTATGACTACTTATTCAAGGTGGTACTTATTGGTGATTCCGGCGTTGGAAAATCAAATCTTTTATCAAGATTTACGAGAAATGAATTCTGTCTTGAATCTAAATCTACCATAGGTGTTGAATTCGCCACCCGAAGCATCCATGTCGACGACAAGGTCGTCAAGGCCCAGATTTGGGACACCGCTGGTCAGGAAAGGTATAATTTTTACTTCAATTTTAAATTCCAAACCGACTTATTTCAGATTCTGCTATATGGGGTTTGTTTCTGTTCAACAGATACAGAGAGCACACTGTATTAGCTCTTTTCTTGCTTAATATTTTAGATCTGTACATTAAAGTTCTTAGAGCTATAGAATACCATTCCTTCTTGCATTTTGGGATTTTTTTTGTCCTAATTTTTTTCCATGATAACTCTGTTGCTTATTCGAGCTGGAAGAACGTGAGAAGATGACATTTTTATTGATTTATTTTGGGATCAAGTTATCTGTTAGATATGTAGCTCTTGACGCTTATGAATTTACTTCTCTTTTTTAGTGGCTGCTCATTTGATTTGGTAATTAACTATTAGTTCAATTTGATGCCTCTGAACAATAAAGCTTAGTTTGATCCTTCCGTATGTATGTTTTTGGCTTCATTGCATACACGTGGAGGGTCTGACGAGGTTTTAATGCCAATAATGGACCCTGAAAGGTTTCATGTGAGTCCCACCTGCCAAAAAACATAAAGGCAAGTGCCCAAGTTGCCTATTTACTGATTTGGAGTTTGCCTGGGTTGATCTGTGTTAAATGTTGATGACAGCCATAGTTCCCTCTCATTTCTTATATTTTTACATAATTTCTTACTTGGGTCGGTGGATCCAATGTTAATCTTCTCAAGGCAATAACAGCAGCAAGAATTCGTTGCTTTCTTCAATGTGCAAAAATAAATAAACAAAAAATAATATAAAATAAAAAATAAAAAAGGTAAGGTTTTCAAATATTTGATTGAAAAATTAGTTCCATCAAGATTTGGACAAGTATATGGCCCATGTCAATGACTGATGATGAGAAAGGACTTGCGGCAGCTGGGAAGGGTTAATTCTTGTATGGTTTTCTTAATAGTGATTCCCATTTGGTAACATGAACAGGACTCTGACTTTTCAGTCTTTGGCCTGCTCCTGTATGATTTTTCATCTGTTTTCATTTCTTACTTGGCAAAAACAAGTCTATAAAGGTTTTCATAGTAACCTGAGATGTTAGTTGTATTGGCTTGAACTAATGCTGCTTGGATTTATAGTTTATGCTAAACTTGTGTGTTCTGAGTAATTCTCGGATTTGGTAGTGCAGAAGATAATGAGAAGAAAACAAGTTAAGTTCCATTATCTGATGTCTGATTTGTTCTCATCTTGCCTCCATTTTGCAACAATTCCAGGACATTAACCCGTCCTCCCAGGAATGCTCTGTGGGTCTATATTGTTGCCTTTGCACAATTTGTGGAGAGAAAATTATTTGTATCTGTTTTCGCACAACTTGTGTTGCTTTAATGCACTGCATGTCATTTACCGAGATTATTGAACCTTATCTTCTTCAAGTGTCTGAAAATGATTGCTTTTTTTTTTTTGGCTTTCCAGTCATTGTTATTAGTTTGATTGGGCAGAATAATTTTCTATTTATCATATTAATTTGGCAAAATAGATTTTCATCCTAGCATATTATTTTTCAGATACCGTGCAATCACTAGTGCATACTATAGAGGAGCTGTTGGTGCCTTGCTTGTCTATGATGTGACTCGACATGTCACCTTTGAGAATGTGGAGAGATGGTTGAAGGAGCTTCGAGATCATACCGATTCCAATATTGTTATTATGCTTGTGGGGAACAAGGCAGATTTGCGCCACTTACGAGCAGTTACAACTGAGGATGCTAAGGCATTTGCTGAGAAAGAAAAAACCTTTTTTATGGAAACTTCTGCGCTAGAGTCCTTGAATGTTGAAAATGCCTTTACTGAAGTATTAACTCAGATCTATCATGTTGTTAGCCGGAAGGCTCTTGAGGTCGGGGACGACCCTGCAGCCTTGCCCAAGGGACAAACTATTAATGTTGGCAAAGATGATGTATCAGCTGTGAAAAAAGTTGGATGCTGCTCAGCTTAGTTATTAGTTAGAATATATTAAATGAAGTCTTGGTGTCAGTAGTTTCTCCTTTCAAAGATTTGCATTTCAGTGGTTTGAAGATGCCTTTCTCTCTCTCAAACATGTCCAAACAGAAACCACCTGGAATGCTGTCAAGGCATCTGTAATTTGATGGCATGCTTTGAGATTAGCAAACTGTTTTAAAGCTGAGAGACCACTTAGAGGTTTGGATCCAAGATATTATCAAATTTGTTCCTTTGAATTGTTATTCTTTTGTATGTTTGTTTCCTTGGAATATTGTAACCCTCTAGGTTAGCCTTATTTGCAGAGATTGGGAATCTTGTTAAGATAATGGTGTTTTTACTTGATTGATTGATTAATTTTTTGTCTTCTGCTATTTCTCTTGGATGCGTTATTGTATTGCCTGACATTAATATAAAGACAGAAAAGGGATTTATGCAACTGAAATGATAGTCTCATCAATACGAGTTGTTTGGAAAGTAACACAAGAAAAAAACTAACATATACCAAAACAGAACATTACATTACATGATGAACCCTAATTTATCCACTATTTGCTTTTTTTGAAACCTCTTACACCGGCCATTAACCCTTCCCTCCGTCGTCCTAACTGCAAATCTATTCTTTCTTTGTCTCCTCAGTTTCATGAAGTATGCTTCAATGTTCAAAACTGGGTTGCTTTCAAGAGAAGCAGTATTAGGTTCTTCGTGACCTGCAACTTCACACCTTAGAGAACCCTTATCAATTCTCTCCATTGCAATCTTCAAGAAAGCAGCTAGTGATGGATCGACTCGGTTACCAGGTGGAGTAAGGCAAATATCACTAATCTTGGCAAATGTCCTCTCTCCCTCAAGTGAGCCATCATGCCATTTAAGCACATAAGTACAAGAACACTCTTCTTCTTCTTCACCAACCTTATGCTTCTCATTTAACACTTCAACAACCATAGCATCAAAAAACTTAACTTCGCCATTATTGAAATTATATGATGCACAAACTGTTTTACCTTGAAAAATTTTATGGCAGTCTTGATCTTGCAATTGGACACTGCTTTGCCTAAACCTTCTCTTGAAATCATTCACTTTGTCTATGGTCTTGAACTTCCCCACATGAAATGTTTCATTGAACTCTTCTGAAAAATTAACATATTTTACAGTCAGTATATCATCATTCCTTGAAACCTTAACATCATACCATGCCTGATCATCTGACTGGAATTCCATAGCAAAACCTTGGATTCTTGGGGGTTTTTCCTGTAGCAAATTGAACAAGTTATATGCATGAGGATGCGAAATTGGATGAAGTAGAAGCATAAGAAATTTATGATCAAATAAATATACTCCTTGCTCAAGAACTGCCACAGATAAGCTGCATTAACAACATCGTTATTATGACTATATGCATCCAAAAAATGTCAACGGTGAAATTAATTTACATATTTTTTATTCAAATTATATTTAAAATTCACATAAGAAATTATATGTAAAATGGGGAGATTTTTAAAGGCAAAGTAGAAACTTTTTTCTTGGAAAACCATAAATAAATTCAACTTATTTTAAATGAAAATGAATTTTCAAATTTAGTTTCTACAAGAAAATTTTCACCATAAAAAATAAGCTTGAAATTAAAATTTAATGTGAATGATGATAATAAGGAAAATAATTAAATTATATGAATTATAACGAAATACTTTTAATGTGACTAAATTACCTTTATGAAAAAGGAAAGTGATAAAAAATTATTTTCATGAAAATTAATAAAATGAAGAAAGATATAATAATTTTAGAAAATTGTAAAATATAATTAATATATTAAGTAGAAAGATAAGGATAAATTAAAATAAAACTAATTAATACTTTTTATTTTCTCAAAATAGAAGATAAATTTTGGACAAAATGATTTAAAAAAGAAATGACAGAAACCAATTTTAGCACAGCAGCTTAACAAATATATTTCCAAATTTACATCGACAAGTTTAATAGAAAAAGAAAAAGAATAATAAAAAAAAGATAGAAGACAGAACATTAGTGCAAAATTTTTAAAAAGAGGGGTTGTTTGGCAAAAACATGAAAATGGAGGACTTAATTCACCGATCAAACCCTAACTCAATAGATATAAAACGAGGAAGCCGTAATAGATGCGCAAGTTGAAGCCGGTGGCAATGGCGAAGAGAGAGAGAGTTAAAGAAGGGGAAAAAGAGAAGAAAGGAAGGTGAAAGAGTAATTGACGCGGCAAGTATAGAAAAAAAAAAAGGGAGCAGAGCATGTAGATATCGAAAGTACCTGAGGGGATCATGATGTTCTTCTTCCATTAAATATAGTTTTCAATCTGAATCGAAGCTCCATTTTTTTTTTTTTTTTAGCTGCTCCTCTTTTTCTTCTTCTTCTTCTTCCTTGGCACCCTCTGTCTTCTCTCTCTATACCTGCCAACCAGTCGCTTCCCTTTGGGCCTCGTGATGAATTTACAAATCTGAAGGTTCAATTTTTTTTTTTTTTTTTGCGTTGCCATGATTATAACTTAGAGGATTTTCAAATTATGTATTGGTCAAATTTTGGGTAATCTTGCTCATTAATTTTTTAAAAACCTAATATATGTTTTTAATATGATTAATTTATTATTGAAAAAAAAATTAATTTTTCATAAAAAAATTAAGCTTGGCCGAAACTCTTTCCCTGCAGTCTATGTGAGCTTACAGTATATGCCGGATCGTATATATATATGTGATTTACATTGTAATTTTAAATTATTTTAAATTTATAATATTCTAAGAAATACTTTATCAAATTGCATTATTTTTCTCATTGTGAAATTTAAAAAAGAAAAAAAAAATAAAAAGGAGGAGAAACATATAAATATCTATCTAATGTTCTATAAATCAATAATTTATGAAAGTGACTGATACATGAATTTTAATTTTCTTTTCACTATTTGTTTTCAAACAAATTTCATAGCATCCTATGTAATCACAATGCTATGTTAAGAAATTAGGATACATCAATTCAATTATGAGTACGGTCTTATCTTAACAATTCGTCCATGAGACGAAACTTTTTGTACTGTTTGTTAGTGTTTTAGTTTTATCTTTTTATTTATTTTATTAAAAAAGAGAAATATTATTTTATTTTATCTTAGTTTATTTTTTTTCTTGCTAGCAATACTGATATACCCTATTCCATTTTTCTAGATTTTTTTTAGAAATAAGATTTTATTTCTGGTTATCAAATAAGTAATTCTCTATTTGAAATAAAGAAAAAAAAAAAAAGATAATTCATGTTTTTAGTTTTCTTAAAATAAAAAAAAAGGAAAGGATAAGATGAGTGGATAATGGGCGCTAACATCAAGAGACATCCTAAACGTAACTGAGCGTGGTCTCACCTCCCCGTCAACTAACACCATGCTTGCTGACGTCTAACTCGCGCGCTCGTAATTCCAAAATCTACTCCGCATTTAAATTTACCAAAATCTTTCCCTTTTCACACACGCTTTTCTTCTTCTTCTTCTTCATCTTCTTAGCAATATCCAATTTGTTCGGAGAAATCATCAAAACCAAAAACCCTTATTCTAAAAACTTCTCCTTCTTTTTCCCCGAAACATGGCTTCTCAATCCTCTACCGATCGCGCCTTGATTCGTACTCGAATCCTTACCAACCATCTCCTTAGCTCTTCTTCTCAATCCATTTCTTCTCTCGAATCGAATGCCTGTGTCAGTTATTCTCCACCGGAGCTTCATGAAAGATGCGATTTTGATCCAAATGAGATGCGGAAATTGCTGGATATGCACAATATCGATGACAGGGATTGGTTGTTTGGGTTAATGAGGCAGAGCAAGGTGTTTAATCCGCGAGAGAAGGGAGGGAGAGTGTATGTGGCGCCGGATTATAACCAGTCCATGGAACAGCAGAGAGAAATAACGATGAGACGGGTGGCGTATCTATTGGAAAGAGGGGTTTTTGATGGTTGGTTAACAGGGAAAGGTCTTGAATCGGAAATGAAAAAAATGGCCTTGTTTGAAGTTATTGGCATGTTTGATCACTCCCTCGCTATTAAACTCGGTGTTCACTTCTTTTTATGGTGTGTATTTTACTATTTTATTATTTATTGAATGATTTTAGCATTTAAAAGGTTAAAATGGGTAATTATTATGTCTAATTCCTCTGTCTACAGTCACAAATATGATTAATGAACAAAATTTTGAAATCTACAGTCGCAAGACTTGGTTTTTGGTTTTTTGTGCTAAGAAAGAAAGTTAATATTTGTTTGTGGATTCTAGGGGCGGTGCTATCCAGTTTTTTGGGACAGAAAGACATCACGATAAGTGGCTTAGGGACACCGAAACTTATGCAATTAAAGGTTGCTTTGCTATGACAGAATTGGGGCATGGAAGTAATGTACGTGAAGGTTGTCAATCTTATGGTCTGGAGTATCAGGCCTTTGTTGATTGCTTGTGCTCTCTTTTCCATTTCATTTATTCTTGATCTTTTTTTCTTCGGTTAATGTTTTCAGGTCCGAGGAATTGAAACTGTCACTATATATGATTCGAACACAGGGGAATTTGTAATCAATACTCCTTGTGAATCAGCTCAGAAGTATTGGATTGGTGGAGCTGCTAATGTAAGGATTTTTGCAGAAAGCTATGTTATCAAGTTTGTTACTTTATTAATTCCTTGTCCTCCATTTTTTAGTTGTTTTTTTATTGCATAATCTATATGATTGACTAGTTTTTTTTCCCTCTGCTACTGTAATTTAGCATGCAACGCACACCATAGTGTTCTCACAGCTCAATATAAATGGGATGAGTGAAGGGGTGCATGCATTCATAGCCCAAATCAGGGATGCAGATGGAAACATATGGCCTAACATCCGAATAGCTGATTGTGGTCATAAAATTGGTTTGAATGGTGTTGATAATGGTCGAATCTGGTACTTATTTATCTATCCTTATGTTGATAATGATTATTTTATCTCTAAATGAATGCCATAACAATTTTGTAGATATGTTTTTCAGGTTTGACAATGTGAGAATCCCCAGAGAGAATCTGTTGAATTCAGTAGCTGATGTTTCACCGGATGGACAATATCTTAGTGCTATTAAAGACGCAGATCAAGTAGGCTTGTTAAAATTTTCTACATTCATTATCATTTTTGTCATCTTCCATCCTTATCTTGTCTTATCTTGTGAATCATTTAAATGGTCTTCCTGTGATTTTTAAGACAAACTTTTTATCTTCTTTTTCCTCAGAGATTTGCAGCATTTCTTGCCCCTCTGACATCTGGTCGTGTAACCATTGCTGTTAGTGCAATTTACTCATCAAAGGTATTGAAATGAAACAATGGTGTTGACTTCTGCATTATATATGAACTTTGCGTTGCTATGTGGTCATGATTTGGCTGTTAACTTCAAAATGTGTTTTAGGCTAATATGATTTTATTTTTTCTCCTACCAGATAGGTCTAGCAACTGCCATAAGGTATTCATTATCTAGGCAGGCATTTTCTGTTACACCGAATGGACCTGAAGTCCTATTACTTGATTATCCGAGTCACCAACGACGACTCTTGCCCCTTCTTGCAAAGACGTAAGTCTGTGAATAAATATGTAAAATTGAATGCATTACTACTGAACTCATTTGAAACATCGATTTCTTGATCACAGATATGCTATGAGCTTTGCTGGAAATTATTTGAAAATGATATACTGGAATAGGACGCCAGAAACAAATAAAACCCTTCATGTTGTTTCAAGTGCATTCAAGGCTACCTTGACCTGGCATGATATGAGAACACTTCAAGTGAGGAGCTAAATACCACATATGGAGAACTAGGTTTATGATAAGCTTCTAAGCTAAATTTCACATATTCTATGTTTCATAGGAATGCCGTGAAGCTTGTGGAGGACAAGGCTTGAAGACTGAGAATCGAGTTGGTCATTTGAAGAGTGAATTTGATGTTCAGTCCACCTTTGAGGGGGACAATAATGTTCTCATGCAGCAGGTAAAGCTTGTAGTCTTCCTTTTTATATAAATTGCTTAATCATGTCATATACTTTGTGAAACATTTATTTGTTCATTTGTCTTACTGAATAATGTTAACTAATTTTTTTTATGATACTGGATTGGTTTGTATATCTCTTTTTAGAACATGCAGTTTGATACAAATTTAGATAGCTTGTTCAACTGTTTCTTCGGGGCTTGTAATTTAGATTGTTGCTGTTGAATTTCCACTATTAGACCCATCTCAGATCGAGCAATAGTGAGCATTTGTATTTCAGTAGCACAGCAGCTTATGGTTAGCTTATTAGGCTTTCTTGCAACATGCAAATTATCTTGTTCCTAAGGCAAACAATTGCTCTCACCAAGTCAAATTTGGATATGTAGGATGTCGTAAGGACATTAGTGAAATCATTTTGAATTCAAAGAAGTTTCTAGAGATTTTATAGCGCAAACTGATGTGAAAATGATAAGATAATGAGGTTTATAATTTTTAATGGAGTGAATTTGGATAAAAATAAACCAACAAACACTGGGAGTTTTAGATGATTTGATTGTCTTAGATGTCCATGTTCTTTTAGTTAACTATGCTTTTAATGTTGAAAATGCCCGCCAACCGGAAAAAAAAAAAAAGAAAATCAAAACTTGTAAATTTTTAATATTCTGAATTAGCTTACATGTAGGTACTTATTTAAGAGTTCTAATCTAAGGCATGTGGATTTCTTGAACTCAGGTCAGCAAGGCACTCCTTGCAGAATACATAGCAGCTCAGAAGAAAAACAAACCTTTTAAGGGTTTTGGATTAGAACACATGAATGGACCTTGTCCTGTCATCCCATCTCAGCTGACAAGTGCCATCCTCAGAAGCAGCCAATTCCAGGTGATACTATTAATAATTTAATGAGCCATTCAAAATCAAACCTTGCTAAATGTGTATCTCACCAGTTACCTACATCAGATTAATGCTTTCTGCTTACGAGAACGTGATCTTCTGAGTCGTTTTGCTGCTGAAGTATCACAGCATCAAGCAAATGGGGAAAGCAAAGAGCGCGCATTTATTATGGTAAGGATGCTTTACTCGTACTAAAATTACCATTCTCTTGGTCCCCATTGACTCTAATTATTGTCACTTTCCCTCTCCCCCTCCCCCTCCCCCCCACCACCACTAGAGTTATCAACTTGCAGAAGACCTGGGCAGAGCTTTCTCAGACCGATTGATATTGCAAACTTTCATTGAGGCTGAGACGACTGTATCTGCTGGTTCATTGAAGGTAAATATTAGAAACTCTTATGGATCTTATCTTCTTATGCAAATCTGTTTGATGCTTTAGTTTCTGAAGCTCTGGAAGCATTTTCTTATGCAGTCCATTTCATTGAGATGGTGCATTGTAATTAGAATATCATATGACTAGGAGTATGGTTAATATGGAAGTAAAAAAGATATTTCTACAGGTGAAAAAACTAGTTGTTGAATTTGTATGTTTTCTCTATTGCAGAATGTCTTAGGTCTGTTGAGATCAATGTATGCCTTGATCTGTTTGGAAGAAGATTCTGCATTTCTTCGGTATGGTTACTTATCAACAGAAAGTGCTGCTGCTGTAAGGAAAGAAGTGGCAAAGCTTTGCAGTGAATTGCGACCGCATGCACTTGCCTTGGTCAGTTCGTTCGGCATTCCTGATGCTTTTCTGAGCCCCATAGCATTTAACTGGATTGATGCAAATTCTTGGTCCTCGGTTAAACACTAGTTAAATGTTCTGGTCTGTTCTTCCTTACACACCCCCCCCCCCCCCCTCCTCCTTTTTGGGTCTACGGCTTATAGCTATGCGCCTCAAGTTTAATAAGAAACCCTGGGGGATAAAAATTTACCCCAATTGTTGTAATTCTTGTTTATCTATAGAACTGTTAAGCTGGAAATTTTCTTTTTTATTTTTTTTTTCTTTGGTCAATTTTCAAGACCTGTGGCAACTTGGGCAGTTCTTTATATTACATTGGATCTCAAGATTGGAGTACCCAATTTGTATTAGCTACAGGGCATACCAATGATACTGTACCTCGTTCAATTTATTTTAAGGAAATCTGTGTAACCACGAAAATAAGCGAGATAAAGTAATCCTGGTCCAGTAATGTTTTCTTAATTTATAAGACAAGTAATACCAGGTATTCAAAGGCATAGTATATTCTAATTTCTAATATGCCTTTCTATCATTGGTATCTTCCACTATACACTTTCAGCTGCCATTTCTGATATTCACCATTGTTCCCAAAACTATTGGAAGTGAAGCTAGCTATACTGTAAAGTGAAGCACTTGTAGAGAATTCAAGGGAACCTCCAGATTACACTACACCACATGATGTCTCCACATGACAACAACAGAGCAAGTTCTGCCATTGATGTACAAAAAGGAGAACTCAACCATACTAGCTACTTACTATTTTCAATAAATCATCAGCAGAATCTTGAATCAAAGTCATTGGCCATATCTCGTTACAGAATGCCATTCATTCCGACATTTAAATAAAATTGATCCATTAAGCAGTGAATCAGTAGTCAACCAAATTTACTTGGAAGAGGATTTTTTGCATAATCATGGCCCCCGGAACCAGCCTTGGAAGTCTTAAGATCCGGAGCAAATTCAACATCTTCAGTATGCGCCGTTTTATCAGCCTCTATCCTGCCCTTAGTAGAGGGACTATTTTCTTGAGTAGTATCGGCGGTGAGCCTTCCCATCTTTTTCTGCAGATCAGCAAGTGAATCCTTGGTAACTTTTCCCTTGGGAGTCTTCTTTTCATTGACAAGCTTGAGTTCCAACTTGTATAATGCACAGGCATCGTAGTTGTTCATCTCATATTCAAATAAATGCCATTCATAGCAGCCAGGAGGCTGTGGGTCCATATAATAGGACCTCTTATGGCCTCCAAACTCCTTCATCACTTGCTTCCTGGATTCATGCCAACCACGACCACTATAGTCTGGCAATGATCTCTGCTTTCTACTTCCACTTTCAAATGCCCTTCTAGGCTTATCAAAAAAGAGCCATTCTCTAATTGTTTCACCATCGAGCAAGGAAAGATCAAATAGCTCTGCAATAAGGAGAGGTAGTTAATTAACCAGAAAGTACTGTCCTGTGCTAATTACCACGCCAGGTGTCAGATTCCATACATGAATCTAAACCAAATTAAATACTGTTCAATTGTTCAGCGAAAGAGAATTTAAGAATTGCATTGCTTGATAGAGGCAAGCATGCTGCAGAATGGCTATATAAGGTCAAAAGGAAACTGAATCATAAAATTAAGTAAAAAAGGAGAAATTATCCTGGAGACTTACCAGCAGCATTCCACGGACATTTTGTACTAGCAGCTCCTTCACATTGAGGAATACCAACATTCTTACCCTGTGCTTTCGTGCTAAGAGCATCAAACAATAAATTATCCTTCAATCCAATGCCCCTAGGCCGCAAAACTGGAGACATACCAGGCGGACCTTCGTTCAAAGCCAGATTAGCATGAAAGCTACTACAATAGTCTTTAAACCATTCATATCCTTGAGCAGGCCTGGAGCAGTCCCAGAGTGCACATTTTGGCCCCATGAAAGCTGAAGGGGGAGGGCAGAAGGGCAGGTTGTTGATCTCAGCACTCTTTCCAAACTCTTTATTGTCATTAGCACCAAAAGAAAGCCCATGGTTGAATCCTTCATCTAAAGTGAACTGATGGCAATCCAAAAAGGTATTCATATCAGAGGTGCTCACCACCACATTCTGCAATGCTATTGTGGAGTTGTTGGATTGATCAAACCCTTGAAAATGGATCTGAGCCTCACTATTGTGTAAACAGCCCTGAAAATTATGTGTTTTTTTCCCATCAGCTATTATTTTGTATGTAAATCATGAAAGGCAGGAAACGAAACTCAAGGGAGCCTTGAAAAACACACAGTCTGAATTGTTGTGAAGTGAATGAAATTTCACAATGATAAAATCAAACATAAAAATAAGATATGAAGTGAAAAAGAAAATATAACGCTAAAGCTCCAAATTCAAACACAATACATAATATATTTGTTCATTATTCATTACATCAAAATGTACCATGTTGGTTAACCGAGAACTTTATAACACATGCATGTATAAATAAACTAAATCAGAACAAGCCAAATTGTTTCTCCGCTCATGACAAGTTCTCATGTATTCCTCTTGACATTTCACATAAAAGATGTGGTCACGCTAGAATAAGTCGTATGATCAATAACATTGAGTTTTTTCACAGTATACTTGCAAAATAGGAAACCGCTACTATAGAATGGCTACAACGACACAGAAGACATGTACAAAAGAATATCCTGCAAGATGAATGCATATGCCCTAGCATACGAACAGAAGCCTTGAGCTCAAGTAAAAGTGCAAAAATGCATATATCTACTTTGTCAAATCACTAAGAAAAACAATGTTCAAAACATACAAACATTGATCTGAAACCTTAGTCTTTCAGTATGTTGCCTGCCTCCATTAATATGAGGGTTCCTTTCCCCAATTTTTTCCCCATTGGAAAACCAGCAAATAAACAATGCAAAATTAAAAACTTCATTTTTATTTTGTATTAGACAGACTAGTGTTGTAATCTTTAAAAACATTCAAGATAATATCATATAAAAGGTTAATAAAAAAAAGTTTTTTTTTTCGAAAAAGAAAAAAGAAAAAAGAAAGAAAAAGATTCTATACTTATAGTCACAATACAAACATTGACTCCTAAAAGCAGATCTCACATCTTCAAATGCTGTGAAATTGCCAATATTAAGGCTTTGAACATTAGGCTCATGCTCCAGAATCGGTTGTTCCGCCAATGCACTAGTGGCATCATCTTGCTCCTCATATAATTGCAGAAGGCGGCCTATATCATCTGAGAAATTTCCAACGCTACCACCCTACAAAATACAAATCAGAAATTACTTCTATCACAATCCTTACAAAGACAATTAGAATTGACTAAACAGAACAAACCAACATTAAGATTTTTAGAGATTCTGACATGTAAAGAAGAGGCAGGGGATGGTGCGTCAAGCTCAGCCTTCCATTCGCGAAGACTTTGATACACTTGCTCCTCCAATATGGAAATGTCACCAATTCGACCCTCCTTTCTTGCAGCTTGAAGATTAAAGAATCTTTCTTGAAGAACGTTGAGCCGGTTCTTTGCATTGTCTACCATAAGATGGTGGGACGCAGATGAGCATTTACTCTTTGTACCTTTCTGCATTGGTTTTCTCCTTTTAGTAAAAAGAAACAAGTAATCAGTTGCTTTCAATGTCAAAGGTCAATACTTAACATCACTCAAGCATCTGAAAGGCATCAATAAAACTGCCTACATTATTATTATTCAATCTTCGATTACTGGTCACTGGAAAACGAGGAAATAGAACCCTTGATCCCAATAACCCTGAAAAGTACCTTTTTTTTTTTTTTTCAACAGAGTTGCAATCCTCCCTGAAACCCTCATGTAATAAAATCCAAAAGTGCCCAAATTAGACATCAAAACCAAAAGAATTAAAAAAAAAAAAAAGCATATAGCTCCGTTAATACATGACCAGAGTGCAAAACCCAGAAGCCAAAATGTGACCTAATGACAAAATATGACAGAGAAAACAAGAAAAAAAGCCCAAAAAAAAAAAAATTGAAAAACAAAGAAAAGAAAATACCTTTAGGAAGTACCGCACCGCAGATTCAAATTAACAGAGCTAAGAATTCGAGAGAAAAAGCTTTGTTGTGGTGTTTATCGTTTTTTGGGGGAGAAAAACATTTCAATTTCATGCAAATGCAATGAGTAAGGTGTTAACTGCTATGGAAGGCAGGTCGATATATTGGCTTGTTTAGAAACTTTCCCGGAAAATGAACAACGGTGTCGTGAGTCAACGTGGAGGGAAATTACCATCATACCCGCCTAATTTTTTTTCTTCAATTTTTTTATAAAAAATAAATAAATAAATTTCATTAGTATCAACGTTTCCCTTGCCATTATGATCCGCAAAAATTCATCTTTTCAATGTTATTTTCTGCTTTTGTTTTTTCTTTTTAGCTTGTGCGTTCTTATTTGATCTTATAAATACAATTCGTCTCTTTGTCTTACAAATAAAATTTACTTAAAATACTAATGCATATATCTGAATTGTGCCTGATTATATTAAATTAGTACATAAAAATACATTTTAGTCTGTGAAATTTGCTCTTAATTGCAAATTAAGCTTTCAAATTGGGATAATATTTAAAGAATTACAAAGGATAAAAAAGAAAAGTTCAACTATATTTCTCAAGTTCCTCTGGTTTTCGTTCAACTTTCAACAATTGCGCTTTAGAGCCTTCACATTTTTGGAATTACAAGTAACCCAAACCTTGAGCCTAACATGAAACACAGATTATGTAAGTTTTTGAGACCAAGGGGATAATGCTTCAACTAAATACTTTATTATATTTATCATATCCAATCTATCTCTCAAGTCTCAACTCCCTCTCCTCAGTTGCTGTAAAATAAGAAAAGTACAACGAAAGAATGGACAAGGGACAGAATGAAAGCTTCTCTGTTAGAAAGATGCTTAAGAATGGCAGGGGATTCTCTGCTTCAACACAATTAAGACAAGGGGATAATATAAAGTTATAAACACACACTTGTAATTCCCATATTCGCATCTCCTCCTTTCTTGCTTCTGATCTGGAACTTCTCTGGACTTCAAAAGTAACCTCTAAAAAAAAAGGAATTTCATAAGTTTACCAATTCATGAGCAAATTACAATTATGTCCTGGTTGGAAGAAACTGCAAACCCAAACATTTATATGTTAATACAAATTCAAGAAAAACAATGCAAAATTGCAAATGCATGTCTAAAAATTGAACCTTTTTGTAGACAGACAATTATTGATGGAGTTCGATCCACTCGAACTTAACTTCTTTTAAAGCAGAAGTAAAATTTTTTAGAATCTTGAGTTTTAAATTTATTTGCAGTAATTGTCTAGTAAGTATAAATGAACCGAGACGGTTAGAACTTGGCTGGAAAATTTTGGTTGTATACTCACAGGCAATGAGATCATTGCCCAGTCCGTAAAGGGTCTTAATCCCAAGTGAAGGTCATGAATTCAATGTTTTCTAAAAGTAATTAGGCAAGAAAAAAACAATCAAGCTATTGTGAATAAAGCTTATCAAAATGGGATATGAGACTCCTTAAATTGTTTTAAAATTTTTTATATCTTCGTGTAATTTAATTAAAACTTGGAAATGTCTTTTAATTTAATTTTTTATGGTAAAGGTCATGAATTGCTTCATGTGCCAATGTTTTCTAAAAGTAATTAGGCAAGAAAAAAACAATCAAGCTATTGTGAATAACACTTATCAATTGAGAGTTAAATGAGATACGGGACTCCTTAAAAAATCTCTCTCACCAAATACTATAAGCCATAATAATTTATTATCATAAAAAAAATCTCCACACTCTCATCTCTCAATATATACATGTTTGATCATATTTGTATCTCTATCATATCAAAATACTATAAGCCATAATAATAACAAAACCCTTAAAATGATTTGTAATGTACATTTGTGATGCTACTCACTGTCATCTAACTAATTAATTTTTTTTTAACAGCAGTTACAATAATTCAGAGCCCATCAAGGGGCAGTACGATTCATTACAAAATCCATTAGGAGCAATCAACCCACTAAAGAGAAATAATACAAATTAAAATTAATTGTTATAAAATCAATAATTCAGAGCCCATCAAGAGGCATTACGATTCATATTTATATCTCTACGTACCATATCCTAATACAATTAACAAACCCATAAAAATGGCTGATGGAATTCTAAACCAAGATTCTGATCAGCAACTCGAAGCTCAAGCTCATATATGGAACCATATTTTCAACTTCATAAATTCCATGTCTTTAAAATGTGCAGTTCAATTAGGAATACCAGATGCCATTAACAAGCATGGCAAGCCTATGACTCTTTCAGACCTAATCATTGCCCTATCTATACACCCAACCAAAGCTCATTGCTTTCCTCGCCTGATGCGTATTTTAGTTCATTCTGGTTTTTTTGCTATAGCAAAAATAGAAGAAAATGGCCAAGAATCAAAGGGTATGTTCTACCCAAAGCAACTGAGCTTCTTGTTAATGAAAATCCATCGAGTGTGACGCCATTCTTGCTAGCTTCACTTGATCCTGTTCTAACAGGACCATGGCAATATTATTTAAGCACTTGGCTCTTGAATGGTGACCAAACACCATTTCACACATCGCATGGAAAGGCATTGTGGGAATATGCTGAAGATAATCCTAATCTGAACAATCTTTTTAACAAATCTATGGCAAGAGTGATGCCAGGTTGGTTATGAGTATTATGATAAAAGAATGCAAAGAAGTTTTTGATGGGTTGAAGTCATTGACTGATGTTGGAGGTGGAACAGGAACTATGGCTAAAGGCTTAGCTGATGCTTTCCCTCACTTGGATTGCGTCGTTTTTGATCTCCCACATGTCGTTGCTGGTCTTCAAGATGGTAATAACTTGAAATTTGTTGGTGGCAGCATGTTTGAGGAGATTCCTCCGGCTGATGCCATTTTACTAAAGGCATGTTCGTTTCTATCTCTTTTCTTTCTTTTCTTTTTTTCTTTTGTTCCTCTTTTTGTATCTGTTAACAATTTTTGATTCTTATTGTTGGTTATAAGAAGTGGATTTTGCACGATTGGAGTGATGAAGAATGTATAAAGATATTGAAGAAATGTAAAGAAGCAATTAAGGGCAGAAAAGGAGGAAAGCTGATTATTGTAGATATGGTGATGGGAACCCAAAAACAGAATAATGACTCAATCGAAACACAACTTTTCTTTGATATGGTGATGATGTTGTTGCTCAATGGTAAAGAAAGAAACAAGGAAGAATGGGCTAAACTGTTTTCTGATGCTTGTTTTAGTGATTATAAGATAACCCATAATTTGGGTTTAAGATCTGTAATTGAAGGTTATCCTTAATTAATATATGATTAAGTAAAAAGCTCCACTACTGTTGAGAGATGGACAGGCTGAAGTTTGAGCAAGGTTAATAGCTATAGGTTATAATTAAGTTTGACGAAGGAGAGTAATTCTCTTCTGTGTTCTTTTGGTTTGGTTACTTGTGATTGTAAAATCTCTAGCACAAGAGATTTCTATTATTTGCTTTAATAAATATTTGGTTTGATTGAGCCAAAACTCACAATATGATCCAAACTCACGTCT
This sequence comes from Jatropha curcas, assembly GCF_041381405.1. Taxonomy (NCBI): domain Eukaryota; kingdom Viridiplantae; phylum Streptophyta; class Magnoliopsida; order Malpighiales; family Euphorbiaceae; genus Jatropha; species Jatropha curcas. The sequence continues at coordinate 31,868,932 of NC_143153.1, forward strand.
CTGACACTATCCATTTCCACAATAGTTAATTTATAAAATGCTTGCTCACAGTGTGATTTTCGCAAGTGTACGAAATCGCAACAAGTAATATAGAATGAGAAGAGTATTGTATCCACAGGGATTGTATATCAAGTACCAAAATTATATTAACCTATTATTATTTAAACGGCAATCTAGGGAAATTATTTTAAAAAACTAAATTCGACAAATAAAGATAATAAAAAGAAATAAAAAAAAAGGCAATTATTGATTAAAAAAATCAAGGATTTAAAACTACTAAGGACTTCACTTAATTCTATCCAATTTATTTTATTAGTTCGTTAATCAATGTTAATTGTTGAAGTAGAAGAAACAACTCTAAAATTACTAACATGTTCTCCCGATGCATTGTTAGTTATTTTAACCCGGTCTAATTACCTATCTTCTAATAACACAAAAACATGAATTAAATCAGTATTTTCCAACACCAACACCAAACCCACTTGTCTACTTTTTCATATCTACTTTTTCAAATACAAGACACAAACCCACTTGTCTTCTTCTTCTTCTTCTTTCAACTCCATATTTTCCAACACCAAAGAACAGTAATGCTCCGCTGCAACAAAAATGGATAATACTAACTTCCCTTATGATCATCATCAAAAAATTGCCTTTTGGTTATCATGATCATCATCCAACGGTTAAAAGGGTTTTTAAGGATGCAAGTTTATGGTGGCCGGTTATTTATGTGAAACCATTTGATGTTGAAGTCGATTATTATTATGGTTCTACTGGCTCTAACTCTTCTTCTACTTCCGGTGGTGTTGCCGCCATTATCACCGCCGCCGTTTTTGTTCTTGTTTATTCCTGTTTTTATTATGTGTCTTCTTATTTTCTTGGCTTTTTCATAATTTAGAGAAAACTGTGGTTAACCTTCAACGATGTAGAGAGGAAAACAATTAATCTATCATAACTTGTATCCACTAACTTCTTAGCTAAGATTGGATTAAGAATGTTAAATATATCTTCTGTGAGGCAACTTTGTTTGCTGAAGATAAGTCTCTTAATTCTGATGTTTTTGAGAGCATACTACTAGATTATGATAGAGGCTTAATCACCAAACAAAGCCCGAATCTTTGATTTTCTTTTTTTTCTTTTTTTTTGAAATTTGGCAAATACTTTTAATTTTGTCGATCAATGCCCTATATTTATTTTCTATATATATTTTTCATTGTCAATCCTAGCATCCGAATAAAGTCCCGCTGGATGCGATCGGCAGCCTCGGGAATGAAAGAACTCAGTTAGCGTACCTTGGATATGCCAATTATTATACCATGGATATGCGAATTGCTTACAGACAGAGTCCATATTTTTATTTTTCAAATTTGGTAGTGTTAAAGGGTACTCTAGAAATGATATTCTTGAATACGCATATAAAATTATTGAAAAATATCTATTGCTGTAGCTATGATGAAGATTAATCAGTTGACAATTAATCAGATTAATCAAGTTAACAATTGTAGTCTAATCAAATTAAACTACAATTAAGTGTTAGATGTTGTGCAAAATAAGGCAAACAGAGAAATTGAGGAATAATGTGTACACCAGCTTTTCTATACTTCGCTAACAAATGGGAAGTAACGAAAGAAAAGTGATTCGGCTAATAAGTAAATATGGAAAAGACAGATGCTTCCCCCCAAGACCAACAACAATGCAAGTTAACTGTTCAGTGAAGTTAGTTCTTACTGTGCATCTCCATACTGCATCCTGATTCTTGATTCCCACAGTTATCATGTTGAATTTGTTTTTCCATCTTGGAATACATGGGCATGCCTGGAGTTGAAAAGGCCAGCGAGTCCTCGTCCTTTGACAAGTTTTTCCAGGTCTTCGAGTTTGTGTTTAAGAAGTTCAACTTCCTTCGCTAATTCTTCATCTCTTTGTTTCATCTCCTGCAACAGCAGAACATTTTGCTTAAGAATAGACTAGAGCATTAAGTGTATATTTCCAAATATTAATTGCAACCAAAACATCTGAATCCCTGACTAATGAGTGAAGATATTTGTTTTTAACAGCCGATAACATAACCAAAACACATATAGAAAGGGCAAGAGCACCGGTAGGTCATAAACTAAAATTCTCCACAGCTCAAACAGAAGCATAAACCAAAGTGATAAAGGTTTGACAAGCACTTATAATTCCTAGTTGATGGTACCCAAACCACTATTACACATTTGAAGTTAACATTTGATAAGATAATTTAGATAGACACAAGTAGAGTAAATTGCACCACTTTCTGATGGATCCATTCCATGTGAGGAAATGGCATATTCAATAAATAAATAGACAATGCATCAACTTGATTTTCCATGATTAGAAATTTTACATTTGAGAATTCCATGCAACCCATGCCAGCAGCCTACACAGATTATATAATTTTTTGAGACCAAGTGGATAATGCTTGAATTAAATACCTTATCATCTTTATCACATTCCTTCCATCTGTCAACTTAGAAATTTTACATTCTGGAATTCCAGGTAACCCATGCCTACAGCCTACACAGATTATATACTTTTTTGAGACCAAAGTGGGTAATGCTTGAATTAAATACCTTATCATCTTTATCATATTCCATCCATCTGTCAACTCCCTTTCTTCCTCAATTGCAATAAAGAAAAAATACAACGAAACATGGATAATGGGCAGAAAAAAAGCATCTCTATTAGAAAGGTGCATAAAAATGTCAATCAAAATATAATGTCAGGGCAACACAATGGGTCAAGGGATGATATAAAGTTATAAACACATACTTGTAATTCCCGTATTCGCATCTCCTCCTTTCTTGCTTCTGATCTGGAACTTCTTTGGACTTCAAAAGTGACAGCAGCTGCAGCAACCTGTAAGAAATGGGAATTTCATCATTTTACCCAATTCATGCAAAACCATTTTAGAATTATTCCTGCTTGGAAAAAACAATGTGTGAAATTTATATACCAGCAAACATAAACATTTAGATGTTGATTCACATTCAAGAACAGCAATGCAAAATTGCAAATGTATGCCTAAAAATCCAATCTTTTTTATATAATTTTAGACCAGTAACAGGAACCGGAAGAGAGAAATACCGTAAAAACAAAGAGTTCCCCAATAAGATCAGCTGCAGCTTGGACAGCCTTCTCCTCATCCAAAGGACGTATTGCAACATTAGTTGCATGACCGTAAATCCGCCTTTGCACTGTTGTTGTGAATCGATGGTTTGCCTAATAAAAGGAAAATAAACTGAAATCGACAAAGTTATAGACAAAGACAGAGTATTTACAGATCAAGAATTGACATAATTGCACAAGAAGGGAAAAGAATAGAAGAGAAGAGAACCTGTGCAATGTTGATTATGAACTGACGGAACCTGGGGTGCAGCCCTGCTTCCTTCTTGAGCCTATTGGCTATGGGTTTGCAAACCGTTTTGAGAGCAAGCGTTCCTAGCTTTACCACTGGTAAAATCATATTACTTCTTTATAAGTTTTCGACCACTTCACTTGTTTGGTTGCAGCGCACATAAGCTGTTCGACGTTGTTACTGAAAGAAATAAAAGATGAACTAGAAGACAAGTAGAGAACCACCATACAATCGCGCCCTCTCGACACAGAAGGTTTTTCAGACGGCGCGATTTAACCACGTGTCATCATTACAATATGCTTTGTCAGCTGACCGCGCTCTACAAAAAACGACATCGTTTGTTTTTTTTTTTTTTATGAAATCTCGTTATAGTGATGCGTGTCATGAAATTGAAATCTGTGACATATAGCCAACCTGTCGTTCACCGACTGCGCTCTACAAGGACTCCACTTGACAAACTGAAAAACTTCTTCTTTTAAGCTTCTTTTATTTTTAGAAATAACTTATTTGAAAAGTATTTTTAGATTTTGATATTTGAATTGTAGAAGAAAAATCATTTAATGAAAAATATTTTTGTTATTTGGAGAAATATTAATGATATTATTAATTATTTATTAAATTATTGAAAAAAACTGAAAAACTTTTTAGATATTAAATTAAAAAAGAATTACTGAAAAGGTTTTATTATTTTAAAATATCAATGCTATTATTAATTATTTAGTTAGTTATTATTGGTTGATGAAATAAGCTGGAGATCTAAATAAACTGGTAAATAAGACAAAATAAACAATTTTTAAGTTATTTTATGTCCTTTTTAAACTAAAGAGGTCCTTTCATTTGATTATTTGCTTGTCTCAATTTTTTTATCGATATCAATTTTTATAATACAACTAGACGAAGCTCCGCGCTGTGTGCGGTTTGTTTATAATTCATAAGTATATATCAAAAATCTATTTTTCTTATAAATTTTTTATCTTTGTATATTGTATTTATTAAGTTGTATTTAGTATATTATTTAAAAATCTGTTTTCCCATACAAATAAATTATAAAATTTGTAGCACCATTAATTTATTTTAAATAACTATACAATTCAATTAAATGTTTAGGCATTCAAAATAATAATAATAATAATAATTTTACTAGATTATTGTGATAGGAGAAAGCTCTATATATATATATAAGCTAGCTTTTTTTTTTTTTTTTGCTTTCTATATATGCTTTTGTTCCTTTAAAGAGTCTTGAAACTGAAATAATCAATTCATTAATTAGTAGAATAGTCAACAATTTGGGAATGTTTAGTAATTAATTACTTGATTTCATTATATACATGGAATCAGTTAGCAAGAGACAAATACAAAATTATTTCAATCCAAATAGCATATTCACCATCACTCAACCAAATTAAAAGAAAAAAAAGATTTTTAAAAAGCTACATGCATTTTATATATATCTAAATAATTGGTCACCAAAGAAAAGATTTTTATTCACTTGTAAGTAGAAGATTGAGGAACACAGAGAGATATATAGATCATTAGCAATTCAATCCATCGCCATGAACATTTTTATGCTGAGTTAATTTTATTATTTATAGATAGTAGGAGTTAAATCTGATAGCTAAGTTTTAGTTAAACTTTATAATTCAAATAATTTATTAGTGTAAATAATAATTCCATATGGACAGAGTGATCTTAGATTAATATTAAAATCTAATCAAATCATAATTTGTTAGTGTAGATAATAATTCTAAATGGATAAAGTGATCTTAGAAAATATTAAAATTCAATCAAATTAAAATAAAATGAAAAGAAAACTCTATAAAAAAAAGATAAATAGGAATGTTGAATGGAAGGAGCTGTGTTAATTTATTTTTTGCTTGAAGATTATATATATATATATATATATATATATATATATATATATATATATATATATATATATATATATATATATATATATATATATATATATATATATATATCGGGAAGGGAGATTTTCTAAACAAATATATTTTTTTGGTTACATATAACAAATATTTTTAATTGTAACATTAACTGAGTACTCTTGCGTGCGTGGGTTCATGACATTGTCAACTACTTGCAAAGCGTGATAAGACGATTAAGCGTTGTAACTTTCACAATGGCTGGAGACAAAAGGCACCATATGCCATGCCGGTCCCGATAAGTTAAAGGCCTAAAGGAATCCGTCGGTAGTAGTTTTGACTGGTCTTTTCATTTATACGAGAAGTAGAAGATATTGAGTTATTAATTGGATATTTTTATTGGATTTTACAAAATTGGGATCCATTAATTTGTGATTCTTGTCCACTTCTAGTGCAAATCCATCAGAAGTTTTTTTTTTTTTTTTTTTTTTCAGAAAATGTTGTTTTGCTATATTGTTTTTTGTTTTCATGGGTTTATTAGGAAAATTTGGAGTTTTATTGTTGGATATATATTTTTTAAACCATCGATATCCGGACTCTATTATCAAGGACCACATAATTTGGCTCGGGGTTTAATCATAGTTAAAACTCTTCGTCTCTTCTTGTATGTGAGTTTAATGGACATCGAAATCAAGAGCTCTTGATTTTTTTATATTTTAGTTGTGGTTGTGGATGGGTTTTGCTAGTTTTGATATTAGAAATTGTGTTGCCATTGGATGAAATTGTTGGCATTAAGATTGAATCTTGCTGTGTGTTTAGATGTTGGATTGTATTTTTTTTTTCTTTTTATAGTTATAGGAGGTGGGAAAATAAAGGAAATGAATTTCTGTTTATTGTTTGGTTGGGATTGAAAATTTGACAATTCTATATGTAGGTGGTCCATATACTGCCAAATGGTTGCCATACACTAAGTCAATTAAAAAAATATTACTATTTTTATCTTTTTTTTTCTTAATGTATGATTAAAAATACTATCATTTAAACTATAACATTATTTGTAATTGATCTAATGTATAAGTGAGTTCATATACTGAATCTAGATAAGTGTTTTCCTTTATTGAATTAATTCAATATCTGGATGAAGCCATACGCCAGATAAATAAATATATATAATTATCGTATCATAAACCAAATCAATTTTTTATTAGTTTTTATCAAGGGTGTCGTCTCACATCCCGTTTAACGGTTAAATGAGAAATTAATCCCTTTCAAGCTGGATCGTGATTATGATATAATTGAGAACATGAATCTCTTATCAATCAAAACAAAATAAATAATAATAAATTGTTAATTATTTTTTTCAAATATCAATTAGCATAGATTTTAATGTTAATTTTTTCCAACTCTTTCATTAATAATATTTGAAATTTCAGAAAAAAAATACCGATTTAATTTAGTACAAACAATGAGGATAATGTCCTGAGATTGAAAGGTTACAAATGTGATGATTTATACATTTGTAACATTTAATTATTTAATTGTAATATATATTTATATATACTGAATTTTGAATTCAGTAAAATGTATAAGTGAATTCGAAAATCTTTCTTTATTAAAAAACTTAAATAGTAAAATATGTTTAAATTTAACAAATGATTGTTATTAAATTAGAGATTTTATTGGTAAATGATTATCATTAAATCAGAAATTCTATTAATGAAAAAATACATGGGCAAGAGGATTGATTTTTTTTTTTGTAAAAACGGTGCGAGGATATTTTCTACTTTCTAATATATTATTATTCTTATATTAACTTCAGAATATTTGTGGCAACTACCATGCATCAATATGAATAATGTGAAAAAATAAAATAAAATATATACTAATGCAAGGGAAAAAAAAATTAGCATTTGAAAAAAAAAGAAAAAAAAAAAGAAAGGAAGAAATCTCCCACCACTCTCCCTATATATACTTATGCGTATTTGATTGATTGTTCATCATATTTGTTCTTCTACCATATCCTAATACTATTAGACTCAAACCCATAAAAATGGCTTATTTAGCTGAAGAAATTCTAAACCTAGATTCTGATCAGCAACTTGAAGCTCAAGCTCATATATGGAACCATATTTTCAACTTCATAAATTCCATGTCCTTAAAATGTGCAATTCAATTAGGAATACCAGACGCCATTAACAAGCATGGCAAGCTCATGACTCTTTCTGACCTAATCAATGCCCTATCTATACACCCAACCAAAGCGCATTGCATTCCTCGCCTGATGCGCATTTTAGTCCATTCTGGCTTTTTTGCTGTAGCAAAAATAGAAGAAAATGGCCGAGAAATAAAAGGGTATGTTCTTACTAATGCATCGAAGCTTCTTGTTAAAGAAAATCCATCGAGTGTGGCACCGTTCTTGCTAGCCATGCTTGATCCTGTTTCAACAGGACCATGGCATTATTTAAGCACTTGGTTCTTGAATGATGATCCACAGACATTTTATACATTTCATGGAAAGACATTTTGGGAGTATGCTGGTCAAGATCCTAAGCTCAACAATTTTTTTAATGAAGCTATGGCGAGTGATGCTAGGTTGGTTATGAGTATTATGATAAAAGAATGCAAAGGAGTGTTTGATGGATTGAAGTCATTGGTTGATGTTGGAGGTGGAACAGGAACTGTGGCTACAATTTTAGCTAATGCATTTCCTCACTTGGTTTGCTTTGTCTTCGATCTCCCCCATGTCGTTGCTAGTCTTCAAGATGGTGAGAACTTGAAATTCGTTGGTGGTAACATGTTCGAGGAGATTCCTCCTGCAGCTGATGCAATTTTACTGAAGGCATGTACTGAAATTTATGCTCTCTCTTTTTTCTATCTTTTCCTTATTTTACTTGGTATTAGATGAAAGGTAATCTTGCTTTTGAATGTCTAACCTCCTGCATGCTGCGCTGATATTCTGCTAACAATTTTTTAATTTTATTTTCGATCATAAGCAGTGGATTTTGCATGATTGGAGTGATGAAGAATGCATAAAGATATTGAAGAAATGTAAAGAAGCAATTAAGGGCAGAAAAGGAGGAAAGCTGATTATTATAGATATGGTGATGGAGACCCACAAACAGAATAATGACTCCATTGAAACTCAGCTTTTCTTTGACATGTTGATGATGGTGTTGGTTAGTGGTAAAGAAAGAAACAAGAAAGAATGGGCTAAACTCTTTTTTGATGCTGGTTTTGGTGACTATAAGATAACCCATGTGTTGGGTTTAAGGTCTGTAATTGAAGTTTATCTTTAATTAGTATTATGTATTACTACCATATATGTGAAATAGGTAGAGTAATATGTGGGTTTGTTTCAATTTGTGAAAAGTGAGAGTAGGGGTCGAATTCTATTTAGAGGCTTTACTATAAATGTTATTAACGAGTTGGTGAATATTACTCAATGAGGAGGTTGTCTCTTGCTGTATTTACTCAATGAATGTTTTAAAATAATTGTTTAATATTACTAATTACAGTTTGAAATAATTGTTTTGAAGAGACAGATGAAATAATTATTTATATTAAAAAATTATTTTATTTTTTAGGTAAGACTTTTGTAGCCATCACATTCACAATTTCAAATTTACAAATTACAAAATTTTATAAATGTCATTATTTGAACATCTAATTAAACACAAATGGATTGTTTTATTGAGCATAATATATAATAATTTAATTATGTAGACGAAAATTTCATTAGATTTTATTAGCAAAATCGTATTACAAGTGAATTTTTATGCTATTAGATAGTATTTTTCTAAGAACACTGCACACACGAATGAAAAGGATAAGATTAAAATCCTTTAAGATTTTGTTTAGAAAAGAGAGAGAAGAAAATAATAAAACGTATATCACATTAAATGATGTAATTTTTTCAATTTAATAATAAAAATTAAATTTAAATCGAAGTTTTTGAATTTTTTAAAAATTAATATTATAAATCCTTTCATTAAAAGAGGAGTATATAAACCAACCACCAATTGGTCCAGTATGATGAGGCGCTGGATCTCATAAGCAATGTCTAAGATTCGAACTCTAGATACCAGACGATTTAAAAAAAAAAAAAAAGAGGAGTACACAATATTCAATTTGAGTAAATCAAAAACTTAAACGCGCTCAAGTGGAAAAAAAGAAGATGAAATTTGAGTAAATCAAAAACTTAAACGTGCTAAATTGGAAAAAAAAGAAGATGAAAACCATTGATATTTTTTTTTACAAATTTGCCAATTCATTAATAAAGAAAATAATAAAGGACATAACTTGAGTATTTTTATAGGAATAAGAAATGATTTTAGCAGAAGAAATCAATTTTTCGGATAAAAATTAATTCATTTTCAAATAGGATAAAAAAAAATTATTCCAAATTTTATTCTTTTTGGATACATTGATATCCACATAAGAGTTTGAAAATACCAAATTTTAAAAAAGGAAAAAGTCATACTAGCAACCTCTATTGAGCAATCCTTGTCAAATCTAGCAACATTTTCACCCAATATTTATCACAATCTTGAGCAAAAGTGAGCCTCGTTGAAACAAAAGTGAAATTACACACATATATTATTTACAAAAAAATAATAATAATAATAATTGAGGTTCTAACCCAATTTAATTAGGTGTGTACTAGGGCCGCACAGGACCCATGCGTTGACAGGCTTTTTCGCAAGTATATGAAATCACAAACAAGTAATAAAGAATGAGTAAAATATCGTCCCACGAAAATTGTATACCAAATACGAAAATTGTGTTACCTACTATTATTTAAATGATAAAAAGGAAAATAGATTGAAAAATAAAATAAAACAATGAATAAGAAATCAAACAAAAATATTTGATGAAAATAAATCAATGATTAAAAACTATTAGGAATTTTGAATTCACTTAATTCTATCCAATTTATTTTATTAGTTTGATAATCAATTTTAATTGTTCAAGTAAGTGAAACAATCCTAAAATTACTAACAAGCTCTCCCGATGCATTATTAGCTATTTTCAACCCAGTCTAATTACCTATCTTCTAATAACCCAACTAAACATGAATTAAATAATTAAATTTTATGATTTGTTTAAAAATTCATAATTTAAGTTCGTTAACTTATAAAGCACCGCACGGCAGATTCAAATTAACGGAGCCAAGAATACGAGAGAAAAAGCTTTGTTGTGGTGTTTATCGTTTTTTGGGAGAGAAAAACATTTCAATTTCATGCAAATGCAATCAGTAAGCTGTTAACTGCTAAGGAAGGCAGGTCGATATATAGGCTTGTTTAGAAACTTTCCCGGAAAATGAACAACGCCGTCGTGAGTCAACATGGAAAGAAATGACCATCATACCCCCCTAATTTTTTTTCTTCAATTTTTTTATAAACAAATAAATAAATAAATTTCATTAGTATAACATTTCCCTTGCCATTACGATCAGCAAAAGTTCATCTTTTTAACGTTACTTTCTGCATTTATTTTTTCTTCTTAGCTTGGGCCTACTTATTTGATCTTATAAATAAAATTCGTCTCCTTATTTTACAAATAAAATTTACTTGAAAATACTAATGCATGTATCCGAATTTCGCCTGATTATATTAAATTAGTACATAAAATTACATTTTTAGTCTGTGAAATTTGCTCTTAATTGCAAATTAAGCTTTCAAATTGGGATAATATTTAAAGAATTACAAAGGATAAAAAAGAAAAGTTCAACTATATTTGTCAAGTTCCTCTGGTTTTCGTTCAACTTCCAACAATTGCGCTTTAGAGCCTTCACATTTTGGAATTACAAGTAACCCAAACCCAGAGCCTAACATGGGGATAATGCTTCAACTAAATACTTTATTATCTTTATCATATCCAATCTATCTCTCAAGTCTCAACTCCCTCTCCTCAGTTGCTGTAAAATAAGAAAAGTACAGCGAAAGAATGGACAAGGGACAGAATGAAAGCTTCTCTGTTAGAAAGATGCTTAAGAATGGCAGGGGATTGTCTGCTTCAACACAATTAAGACAAGGGGATAATATAAAGTTATAAACACACACTTGTAATTCCCATATTCGCATCTCCTCCTTTCTTGCTTCTGATCTGGAACTTCTCTGGACTTCAAAAGTAACCTCTAAAAAAAAAGGAATTTCATAAGTTTACCAATTCATGAACAAATTACAATTATTTCCTGGTTGGAAGAAACTGCAAACCCAAACATTTATATGTTAATACAAATTCAAGAAAAACAATGCAAAATTGCAAATGCATGTCTAAAAATTGAACCTTTTTGTATACAGACAATTATTGATGGAGTTGGATCCACTCGAACTTAACTTCTTTTGAAGCAGAAGTAAAAATTTTTAGAATCTTGAGTTTTAAATTTATTTGCAGTAATTGTTTAGTAAGTGTAAATGAACCGAGACGGTTAGAACTTGGCTGGAAAAAAGTTCGAAAAAGCATGCAAAGTAAGTTTTGCCCATATGCAATTTAAGATTATCGAACTTGATCGAGCTTTTGTATATATATGTACCATATTTATTTTAGGCTTATTTGAACCTCGAGCCCATCTCAAATTTAAAATTTTTCGAGTTGAATTCAAACTTTAAGTTGAATTTGAGCTCAATTAGAATTTTCAGACCGTCGAGTTTCAAGCCGAACTTTGAGCCTCACAAGGTCAAGCTCAGCTCCATTCATTTATACCCTTAACTACAATGTTCAATGAAAACGATTTTCAACTTGTTAGACATGCTCATAAATTGGTAAGTCTTTCATTACTCTAGTAAAGCGTCTTCCATTCCATTTCCTTCAATAAGGGGCTGCAAAGTAAGTTTTGCTCATATGCAATTTAAGATTAGCAAATTTTTTTTTTTTTTTTTTTTTTGGTAATACAAGGAGAAATCAAAACTACAGAGTGCGCCTACAATAGGCAACACCTCTTGAATCATGATAAAGCCAATTACATAAAGCAGGAGGACATAAATCCAAGATATGGGTTCTATCTTGTGACAGAGAAGCATTAGCAGCCAACCAGTCAGCACAACGGTTGACTTCTCGAAAAACGTGGGAAATTTGGCAAACTCACTCTCCTTCCAACAATCGATGAACACTAGCCACCACGGCCTGGCAACTCCCTGGCACCTCCCCTTCTTTTCTAACCATCTTAACCACAGTAAGGTAATCACATTCAACCTGCAATTTAAGAGTAGCAAAAAATTTTTGTTGTATACTCACAGGCAATGAGATCATTGCCCAGTCCGTAAAGCGTCTTAATCCCAAGTGAAGGTCATGAATTGCTTCATGTGCCAAAGTTTTTTAAAAGGCAATGTTTTGCACTATTTTGAAGAATTGTTTGTTTTATTTGCCAATGTTTTCTAAAAGTAATTAGGCAAGAAAAAAACAATCAAGCTATTGTGAATAACGCTTATCAATTGAAGGTTAAATGAGATATGGGACTCCTTAAAAAATCTCCCTCACCAAATACTAAAAGCCATAATAATTTATTATCATAAAAAAAATCTCCACGCTCTCATCTCTCTATATATACATGTTTGATCATATTTGTATCTCTATCATTTCAAAATACTATAAGCCATAATAATAACAACATCCTTAAAATAGTTTGTAATGTACATTTGTGATGCTACTCACTGTCATCTAACTAATTAATTTTTTTTAGCAGCAGTTACAATAATTCAGAGCCCATTCAGGCGCAGTACGATTCATTAAAAAATCCATTAGGAGCAATAAAACCCACAAAAGAGAAATAATAAAAATTAAAATTAAAATTAATTGTTATAAAATCAAGGATTTAATTTGGTGAGAATAAAAATTAATTATTTCAGAGAATAAAAATATTGACAATTGAACTTATATATCAATCTACTTATATACAAAGCTAATCTAATAAACGTATTTGTTCGTATGGTACTGCTCAATGTGTTACCCCTAATATGACGTGGATATAACTGTATTTTCGTTAAAAAATAGTAACAAAAATATATTTTTAAATGACAATTACTTATTCACCAAGCTAATTTAATAAATATATTTATTTATATGGTATTTGCCTACCTAATATGACGTTGATATAACTGCTTTTTCGTTAACAAATAGTAACAAAATAATTTTTTTAAAATGACAATTAATTATTCATGAGCAAGCCTCGTAAATATTTTCTAAATACAACAACGCATGAAATAATATTTAAAAAAAAGAATAATTAGAAAATTTCAAAAACAATATCAAAAAGAGTAAATCACAATTATTTTTTTATTGTTTTTGTTTTAGTATCAAGAGGTATTAATCCTGTCCCATGGTCTGTCTCTTATGCTTACGGGGATGGATTCAATTACTGTTTTTTATTCAATATAAATATAAAAAATAAAAAAATAAAAATCTCCTAGTTTAGTGGAGTGCAAGAAGATAGGACTTTGATTAGAGGGAAAGAAACAGAGACAGAAAAAAGAAAAACAGAAAATTCCTAATAAAAAGGAAAATAAATATAATATTATCCGATTAGAAGAGTTGCACACCCTTCAATACACCAGACGTCACGAGTCACTCGATAAATATAATAAATAAATATAATTGTCAATATCTCATCAATTTATATCTCTATCCTAATGCAATTAACAAACCCATAAAAATGGCTGACGGAATTCTAAACCAAGATTCTAATCAGCAACTCGAAGCTCAAGCTCATATATGGAACCATATTTTCAACTTCATAAATTCCATGTCCTTAAAATGTGCAGTTCAATTAGGAATACCAGATGCCATTAACAAGCATGGCAAGCCTATGACTCTTTTGTTAGGATACCGGCAATAAAATTACGAAAATAATTCAGCAGCAGAAATATTAAAATGGGACACACAAAAATTTACGTGGTTTACCCTCAACTGTTTAGGGCTACGTCCACGGGACCAACTCTGAATATCTCTTCCACTATTAAAAAAAATAGTAGGTACACAAAAAGAGTAATACAAAAATAGTGGCACACAAAGTGTTTTCCAAAAACACCCTAATAATCTTCACTATTTTCTAAACCCTTAGTTTTAAGAACCCTCTTAAAACTAAAAACTCTCTAATGTCTCTCGCTTGTTGTTAGTATATATCTAAACTGAGAAACATCTTCTCCTATTTATTGGAGAGGGAATGAGAGAGTCATGTGTTTGTTACACACGGCTCTCCATATTTCATAGTTGGTTGCCGACCTTTGAATAGTTGGCAACCAACTTTTTGCTTTTTCAAATAGCACGTTTTTTTTTTCTCTTTATTATTTTTTTTTCTTTTCAAACTGTGTGGGTCCCACTTGAGTGGGCACAGCACCACCAACAAATCTCCCCCTGCATGCTCAAGTGGGGACGTTAGCCATACTCTCCATCATTCCTGCAGCTAATCGACAATATTCAAACTTGTCTTTTGGAAGAATCTTCGTTAACATATCTGATCCATTTTGATCTGTATGGATCTTCTCAAGCTGTAACTGCTTCATCTCTAATACATCCCTGATCCAATGATATCTAACATCAATGTGCTTTGACCTTGAATGAAAGGAGGAATTCTTCCCAAGATGAATCGCACTCTGGCTACCGCAGAATATCAAATATCGTTCTTGATGAATTCCGAGTTCATTCAAGAACTTCTTCATCCACAGCAACTCTTTGCATGCTTCTGTTAGTGCTATGAATTCTGCTTCACTTGTTGATAGAGCAACACATTTCTGCAATCTTGATTGCCATGACACGGCTCCCCCTGCAAATGTGATTAGATACCCTGATGTGGACTTTCTCGAGTCAACATCCCCAGCCATATCTGCGTCGGTATAACTGACTAATACTGGCTTCTCATCTCCAAAGCATAAACATACTTTGGTCATACCTCGAAGATACCTGAAAATCCATTTCACTGCAGCCCAATGTTCCTTTCCCGGATTTGAAAGAAATCGACTCACTACTCCGATTGAGTGAGCAATATCTGGCCGTGTACAGACCATGGCATACATCAAGCTTCCAACTGCTGAAGCATATGAGATCTTTTCCATCTCTTCCTTCTCTCCATCGGTAGAAGGGCACTGTTTTGAGCTTAATTTAAAGTGATTAGCAAGAGGACAACTAACCGCTTTAGCATTCTCCATTTTGAACGTTTGAAGTACTTTCTCAATATACTTCTCCTGTGACAACCATAATTTCTTAGTTCTTCGATTTCTTGTAATCTTCATGCCAAGAATTTGCTTTGCTGGTCCCAAGTCTTTCATAGCAAAGGACTTACTTAGCTGTTTCTTCAAGCTATTAATTCTGACAGAATTCTGACCAACAATCAACATATCATCTACATAGAGCAAGAGAATAATGTAGTCATCATCAGAGAATTTCTTTACGAAGACACAGTGATCTGAAGTGGTCTTTTTGTAACCTTGTTGCCCCATAACAGACTCAAACTTCTTGTACCACTGTCTTGGTGCCTGCTTCAAGCCGTACAGGCTCTTCTTCAGTTTACAAACACAATCTTCTTTCCCCTTTTTTATGAAACCCTCTGGCTGCTCCATGTATATTTCTTCTTCCAAATCTCCATGTAGGAAGACAGTCTTTACATCCATTTGCTTGATTTCCATATCAAAACTGGTGGCCATTTCGAGCACTGTCCGAATGGATGTCGTTTTCACAACTGGTGAAAAGATTTCATCAAAATCAACACCCTTTCTTTGATTGAACCCTTTCACAACCAATCTAGCTTTGAATCGTGGTTGGGAGCTGTGTTCTTCCTGCTTGATCCTGAACACCCATTTGTTCTTCAAAGCTTTCTTACCTTTGGGCAACTTTACCAGCTCAAATGTTTTATTCTCATGCAAGGATTTCATTTCTTCTTGCATGGCTTCAATCCAGTTCCTTTTGTGTTCACTTTCCATTGCTTCTTCAAAGCATTCAGGTTCTCCCCTGTCAGTCATTAATACATATTCATTTGATGAATATCTAGTAGATGGTTGTCTGATTCTACTAGACCTTCTTAATGTTTGAGAACCTTCTGGTGCTGGTGGTTGAACATGAACACCATCAAAATCTTCTTCTGGTTCATTCTGATAAGGAACTTTTGGATTTTCTAACTCTGGCTCTTGTTCTTGTGGAATAGTTTCTTCATCTCCAACTTGTCTTTGTTCTGTTACTCGAGGAACTATTTGTACATCTGTTGAATCATCTTCAGATCTATCGGCAGCTTCCTTCTGAGTCGTTTCAACATCTTCAATAGTCTGATTTTCAACAAATACAGCATCTCTACTTCTTATCATTTTTTTCTAGAGTGGATCAAAAAATCTATAGCCAAATTGATCTTGGCCATAGCCAATGAATACACATTATCGAGTCTTGACATCAAGCTTAGACCTCTCATCCTTAGGAATATGCACGAAGGCTTTGCAACCAAACACCCGCAAATGATCATAGGAAACATCCTTTCCTGACCATACTCTTTCTGGAGTATCATACCGTAGAGGAACACAAGGTGAACGATTTATAAGATGAATTGCTATAAGAAGAGCTTCACCCCAAAATCTTTTAGACAACTTTGCATGTGAGAGTAAACATCTGACTCTCTCCATCAAAGTTCTGTTCATCCTCTCAGCCAAACCGTTCAGTTGCGGCGTCTTGGGAGGTGTTGTTTGATGTCGAATACCATGCTCTTTGCAGAAAGCATCAAATGGCCCAGTGTATTATCCACCATTATCTGTTCTAATGCACTTCAGCTTTTTGCCTGTTTGTCGCTCAACCAAGTTTAGAAATTGTTTAAAAACATCTAAAACTTGATCTTTAGACTTCAAAGTGTACACACAGGTCTTCCTAGAATGGTCATCGATAAATGTTACGAAGTATCGATTTCCACTATATGACATCGTCAATGGTCCACATAGAGCTGAATGCACCAGATCTAACACATTCTTCATTCTGGAAGGCTGAGAAATCTTGAAAGCTACTCTATTCTGCTTTCCTGCCATATAATCAGAACATTTCTCTAAATGGACTTTATCCAATCCAGATAGCATGTTGTTTTTTACCAGATTTGTCATTCCTTTCTCACTCATGTGGCCTAGTCGTTTATGCCACAATTCAACTGCACTGTCATCCTCCGCTACATTAAAAGCATCTCGGGAGAGCTTCGCATGCATTACATACAGCTTTGGGTCTTTCCTTCCATTCGCTATCACCATGGAACCTTTTGTGAGCTTCCACTGGCCTTTTTTGAAGGTGCTACAGAAATTTTCATCATCAAGTCTGCCAACCGAGATTAAATTAGAATGCATGTCTGGTACATCACGACATCTTTTAAAATTAATCTCGAACCATTTTCTGTCTCTAGACAAATGTCTCCCTTACCGACGACTTTCAATAGTTTACCGTCTGCTTTCTTGACCACACCTAGATTTTCTAGTGTGTAAGATGAAAAATTTTCTCTCCGGGATGTTGCATGAAGTGTAGCCCCACTATCAATTACCCAATTGGTCTCTTGGGTTGCAAGATTGATAGTGTCTTCAATGAATAGTTGGAACTCAGCAATGACATTAGCTTCATCATCACTGCTCTCTTCTTTCTTTGCTTTGCCCTTCATCTTCTCCTGATCACTTTTGAACTTCCGGCAATACCTTTTAATGTGGCCCTTCTTCCCACAATGAGGGCACACAGTATTGGCGAATCTGTTTGATTTACCCCTGCTCTTATCTCTTGTATTTGAACTTCTAGATTGGCTCCTCCCTCTGGGCTGGTTATTTCTTTTAGCATCTGCTAAAAAAATGTCTGACTGAGATGAAGAAGGATTCTGTGCTTTACGTCTCATTTCTTCATTCAAAACAGCATTTTTAACAAATTCCCAGCTAACTCCACTATGTGGTGTAGAGTTTGTTATTGATATCTTCAGAGTCTCCCAAGACTCTAGTAAGGAGCCAAGCACCATAAGGCCGAAGATTTTATCATCAAATTTTATGCCCATATTTGACAGCTGGTGAATAGTTGCCTGCATTTCACTCAAGTAATCTGCTACAGAAGTACCTTCTTGGTATTTGAAATTCATCAGCTTCGTCAAATAAAATAATTGGTTGTTGCCCGATTTTAAGGCATATAGCTGTTCAAGCTTGTCCCATAATGTTCTGGCGTGAGTCTCGTTACAAATGTGGTTGTACACATTATCATCGACAAATTGTCGAATATAACTACAAACTTGTTCACGCTCGAAAGCTCATTCTTCATCAGTCTTGTCTTCCGGTTTGCTTGAACCAAACACGGGCAAATGCATTTTGGTTACTATAAGGAGATCTCTCATTTTATTTCTCTATATATGGTAATTTGCGCCATTTAGACTGATCATTTTGCTCGTTCTAGCTTCCATGACTTTTGAGTGAATAGTAACCGTATATGTGAATAGTAACAGTATACAAGAATAGTAACTGTACACGTAAATAGTACTATACGTGAATAGTGTTGGGCTTAAGCAACAGTAACGTCAATAGTAACTATTCACCATCAACTGTGAGTTACTATTTTACTATTCATCACTAAGTCGATTTTGCAACGTCTTTCCGAGCGGACTGCACCAAAGGACTCGTCGTAATTTTCTCGTCTTCGTGGTATATTTATTTTCAAAATATATCCACGGATCTGGTACCGCTATTTGACAGGCTGAACCAGGCTCTGATACCACTTGTTAGGATACCGGCAATAAAATTACGAAAATAATTAAGTAGCGGAAGTATTAAAATGGGACACACAGAAATTTACGTGGTTCACCCTCAACTGTTTAGGGCTACGTCCACGGGACCAACTCCGAATATCTCTTCCACTATTAAAAAACATAGTAGGTACACAAAGAAAGTAATACAAAAATAGTGGCACACAAAGTGTTTTCCAAAAACACTCTAATAATCTTCACTATTTTCTAAACCCTTAGTTTTAAGAACCTTTTTAAAACTAAAAACTCTCTAATGTCTCTCGTTTGTTGTTGGTATATATCTAAACTAAGAAACATGGGAATGTGAGAGTCGTGTGTTTGTTACACACGGCTCTCCATTAATTTCATAGTTGGTTGCCAACTATTCAAAGGTCGGCAACCAACCTTTTGCTTTTTCAAACAGCACGTTCTTTTTTTTTCCTCTTTATTATTTTTTTTTCTTTTCAAACTGTGTGGGTCCCATTTGAGTGGGCACACCACCACCAACATCTTTCAGACCTAATCACTGCCCTATCTATACACCCAACCAAAGCTCATTGCTTTCCTCGCCTGATGCGTATTTTAGTTCATTCTGGTTTTTTTGCTATAGCAAAAATAGAAGAAAATGGCCAAGAATCGGAAGGCTATGTTCTACCCAAAGCAACTGAGCTTCTTGTTAATGAAAATCCATCGAGTGTGACGCCATTCTTGCTAGCCTCACTTGATCCTGTTCTAACAGGACCATGGCATTATTTGAGCACTTGGCTCTTGAATGCTGACCAAACACCATTTCATACATCGCATGGAAAGGCATTGTGGGAATATGCTGAAGATAATCCTAATCTGAACAATCTTTTTAACAAAGCTATGGCAAGTGATGCCAGGTTGGTTATGAGTATTATGATAAAAGAATGCAAAGAAGTTTTTGATGGGTTGAAGTCGTTGACTGATGTTGGAGGTGGAACAGGAACTATGGCTAAAGGCTTAGCTGATGCTTTCCCTCACTTGGATTGCGTCGTTTTTGATCTCCCATGCTGGTCTTCAAGATGGTGATAACTTGAAATTTGTTGGTGGCAGCATGTTTGAGGAGATTCCTCCGGCTGATGCCATGTTTGAAAGAACTCAGTTAGCGTACCTTGGATATGCCAATTATTATACCATGGATATGGGAATTGCTTACAGACAGAGTCCATATTTTTATTTTTCAAATTTGGTAGTGTTAAAGGGTACTCTAGAAATGATATTCTTGAATACGCATATAAAATTATTGAAAAATATCTATTGCTGTAGCTATGATGAAAATTAATCAGTTGACAATTAATCAGATTAATCAAGTTAACAATTGTAGTTTAATCAAATTAAACTACAATTAAGTGTTAGATGTTCTGCAAAATAAAGCAAACAGAGAAATTGAGGAATAATGTGTACACCAGCTTTTCTATACTTCGCTAACAAATGGGAAGTAACGAAAGAAAAGTGATTCGGCTAACAGGTAAATATGGAAAAGACAGATGCTTCCCCCCAAGACCAACAACAATGCAAGTTAACTGTTCAGTGAAGTTAGTTCTTAATGTGCATCTCCATCCAAAGGACGATTGCAACATTAGTTGCATGACCGTAAATCCGCCTTTGCACTGTTGTTGTGAATCGATGGTTTGCCTAATAAAAGGAAAATAAACTGAAATCGACAAAGTTATTGACAAAGACACAGTATTTACAGATCAAGAATTGACATAATTGCACAAGAAGCGAAAAGAACAGAAGAGAAGAGAACTGAAAAAGTTTTATTATTTTAAAATATCAATGCTATTATTAATTATTTAGTTAATTATTATTGGTTGATGAAATAAGACAAAACAAACTATCTTTAAGTTATTTTATGTCCTTTTTAAACCAAAGAGATCCTTTCATTTGATTATTTGCTTGTCTCAAATTTTTTATCGATATTAATTTTTATAAATACAACTAAACGAAGCTCTGTGCTTTGCACGGGTTGTTTATAATTCATAAATATATATCAAAAATCCATTTTTCTTATGAATTTTTTATCGTTGTATATTGTATTTATTAAGTTGTATTTAGTATATTATTTAAAAAACTGTTTTCTCGCAGGCTGCTTTATTAAATTATCATCTTATTTGTAAAATTATTAAATTATAGAAATTATAGTGCCCTTAATTTATTTTAAATAACCATACAATTCAATTAATTAAATGATTATCAAAAAAAAAAAAAAGTAATAATGAATATATTGATATATAGAAGATAATGAGTGATTTGAGTAAATTAATTAATGATTTATGTCAATTGCATCTTTGTCAAATTCATTGCCAAAGATTTCTGCATCATGTTTTAAGAAATTTGGCAAATTTATTAAGATAGGTAAAGGATTGGAATTTCAGGCAGCCTATCTCCAAAGTCCAAATGCAATCCCTTGATTGCTTTTCACTGTTGGAGTGGAAATTTTCATGAAACTCATCTCTAAATGCTATCATTTTGTTGTCTTATCAAATACGAGTCCTTGAGTTGTTTCGAAAGGATTAAGGTTTATACATGAACGTAGGCCCTTTTTTATAATCATTGCCAATATCACAATTGAGCCTGAAACACGTGGCGAACATCCAGGTGATTGGGACTCTTCTCTTACTATCAACAATATTTGATGTTACTAAAGTTTCCGTATATTAATTACTAAATTTTTGGCTCAAAAATTGTTGGTTCGAGATTTGTTTTTTCTATTTGGAAATAAAATCAACAAAAATGAGAGAAATAAAATAACAAGAGAAAATTTGTGATCCTGGTCAATTAATTTTACCGAACACGCTTATATATATATAGAAGGAAAATTAAATAAAATAATTAACTTCAGAATATTTGTGGCAACTACCATGCATCAATGTGAATAATGTGAAAAAATAAAATAAAATATATACTAATGCATGGGGGAAAAATAAAATAATTAGCGTTTGAAAAACAAAATAATAAAGAAAGAAAGGAAGAAATCCCCCACCACTCTCTCTATATATACTTAAAAGTATTTGATTGATTGTTCATCATATTTGTACTTCTACCATATCCTAATACTATTAGCCTCAAGCCCATAAAAATGGCTCATTTGGCTGAAGAAATTGTAAACCTAGATTCTGATCAGCAACTTGAAGCTCAAGCTCATATATGGAACCATATTTTCAACTTCATAAATTCCATGTCCTTAAAATGTGCAATTCAATTAGGAATACCAGACGCCATTAACAAGCATGGCAAGCTCATGACTCTTTCTGACCTAATCAATGCCCTATCTATACACCCAACCAAAGCGCATTGCATTCCTCGCCTGATGCGCATTTTAGTCCATTCTGGCTTTTTTGCTATAGCAAAAATAGAAGAAAATGGCCGAGAAATAGAAGGGTATGTTCTTACTAATGCATCGAAGCTTCTTGTTAAAGAAAATCCATTGAGTGTGACACCGTTCTTGCTAGCCATGCTTGATCCTGTTTTAACAGGACCATGGCATTATTTAAGCACTTGGTTCTTGAAAGATGATAAAACCCCATTTCATATATTTCACGGAAACGAATTATGGGAATCTGCTGGTCAAGATCCTAAGCTCAACAATTTTTTTAATGAAGCTATGGCAAGTGATGCTAGGTTGGTTATGAGTATTATGATAAAAGAACGCAAAGGAGTGTTTGATGGGTTGAAGTCATTGGTTGATGTTGGTGGTGGAACAGGAACTGCGGCTAAAATTTTAGCTAATGCATTTCCTCACTTGGATTGCTTTGTCTTCGATCTCCCCCATGTCGTTGCAGGTCTTCAAGATGGTGAGAACTTGAAATTCGTTGGTGGTAACATGTTCGAGGAGATTCCCCCTGCAGCTGATGCAATTTTACTGAAGGCATGTACTGAAATTTATGCTCTCTCTTTTTTCTATCTTTTCTTTATTTTACTTGGTATTAAATGAAAGGTTTTCTTGCTTTTGAATGTCTAATCTCCTGCATGCTGCGCTGATATTCTGCTAACAATTTTTTAATTTTATTTTTGATCATAAACAGTGGATTTTGCATGATTGGAGTGATGAAGAATGCATAAAGATATTGAAGAAATGTAAAGAAGCAATTAAAGGCAGAAAAGGAGGAAAGCTGATTATTATAGATATGGTGATGGAGACCCACAAACAGAATAATGACTCCATTGAAACTCAGCTTTTCTTTGACATGTTGATGATGGTGTTGGTTAGTGGTAAAGAAAGAAACAAAAAAGAATGGGCTAAACTCTTTTTTGATGCTGGTTTTAGTGACTATAAGATAACCCCTGTGTTGGGTTTAAGGTGTGTAATTGAAGTTTATCTTTAATTAATTTTATAAATGTCATTATTTGAACATCTAATTAAACACAAATGGATTGTTTTATTGAGCACAATATATAATAATTTAATTATGCAGACGTAAATTTTCATTAGATTTTATTAGCAAAATCGTATTACAGGTGAATTTTCATGCTATTAGATAGCATTTTTCTAAGAACACTGCACACACGAATGAAAAGGATAAGATTAAAATCCTTAAGATTTTGTTTAGAAAAGAGAGAGAAGAAAATAATAAAATGTATATCACATTAAATGATGTAATTTTTTCAATTTAATAATAAAAATTAAATGTAAATCGAAGTTTCTGAATTTTTTAAAAATCAATATTATAAATCCATTCATTAAAAGAGGAGTATATAAACCAACCACCAATTGTTCCCGTGTGATTAGGTGCTGAATTCCATAAACAATGTCTAGGATTCGAACTCTACATACCAGACGATTTAAAAAAAAAAAAAAAGTGGAGTACATGATATTAAATTCGAATAAATCAAAAACTTAAACGCGCTAAAGTGGAAAAAAAGAAGATGAAAACCATTGATATTTTTTTTTACAAATTTGCCAATTCAGTAATAAAGAAAATAATAAAGGACATAACTTGAGTATTTTTATAGGAATAAGAAATGATTTTAGCAGAAGAAATCAATTTTTCGGAAAAAAATTAATTCATTTTCAAAAAGGATAATAAAAAATTATTCTAAGTTTTATTCTTTTTGGATACTTGCTATATTGATATCGACGTAAGAGTTTGAAAATACCAAACTTTAAAAGAGGAAAAAGTCGTACTAACAACATCTATTGAGCAATCCTTGTCAAATCTAGCAACATTTTCATCCAATATTTATCACAATCTTGAGCAAAAGTGAGCCTCGTTGAAACAAAAGTGAAATTACACACATATATTATTTACAAAAAAAAAAAAAATTGAGGTTCTAACCCAATTTAATTAGGTGTGTACTAGGGCTGCACAGGACCCATGCGTTAACAGGCTTTTTCGCAAGTATATGAAATCACAAATAAGTAATAAAGAATGAGTAAAATATCGTCCCACGAAAATTGTATACCAAGTACCAAAATTGTGTTACCTACTATTATTTAAATGACAAAAAGGAAAATAGATTGAAAAATAAAATAAAAAAATGAATAAGAAATCAAACAAAAATATTTGATGAAAATAAATCAATCATTAAAAACTATTAGGAATTTTGACATCACTTAATTTTATGTAATTTATTTTATTAGTTTGATAATCAATTTTAATTGTTCAAGTAAGTGAAACAATCCTAAAATTATTAACAAGCTCTCTCGATGTATTGTTAGCTATTTTTAACCCAGTCTAATTACCTATCTTCTAATAACGCAACTAAACATGAATTAAATAATTAAGTTTTATGGTTTGTTTAAAAATTCATAATTTAAGTTCGTTAACTTATAAAGTACGGCACGGCAGATTCAAATTAACAGAGCTAAGAATACGAGAGAAAAAGCTTTGTTGTGGTGTTTATCGTTTTTTGGGAGAGAAAAACATTTCAATTTCATGCAAATGCAATGAGTAAGGTGTTAACTGCTAAGGAAGGCAGGTCGATATATAGGCTTGTTTAGAAACTTGCCCGGAAGATGAACAACGGTGTCGTGAGTCAACATGGAAGGAAATGACCATCATACCCCCTAATTTTTTTTCTTCAATTTTTTTTATAAACAAATAAATAAATAAATTTCATTAGTATAACATTTCCCTTGCCATTACGATCAGCAAAAGTTCATCTTTTTAACGTTACTTTCTGCATTTGTTTTTTCTTCTTAGCTTGGGCCTACTTATTTGATTTTATAAATAAAATTCGTCTCCTTATCTTACAAATAAAATTTACTTAAAAATACTAATGCATGTATCCGAATTTCGCCTGATTATATTAAATTAGTACATAAAATTACATTTTAGTCTGTGAAATTTGCTCTTAATTGCAAATTAAGCTTTCAAATTGGGATAATATTTAAAGAATTACAAAGGATAAAAAAGAAAAGTTCAACTATATTTGTCAAGTTCCTCTGGTTTTCGTTCAACTTCCAACAATTGCGCTTTAGAGCCTTCACATTTTGGAATTACAAGTAACCCAAACCTAGAGCCTAACATGAAACACAGATTATGTAAGTTTTTGAGGCCATGGGGATAATGCTTCAACTAAATACTTTATTATCTTATCATATCCAATCTATCTCTCAAGTCTCAACTCCCTCTCCTCAGTTGCTGTAAAATAAGAAAAGTACAACGAAAGAATGGACAACGGACAGAATGAAAGCTTCTCTGTTAGAAAGATGCTTAAGAATGGCAGGGGATTGTCTGCTTCAACACAATTAAGACATGGGGATAATATAAAGTTATAAACACACACTTGTAATTCCCATATTCGCATCTCCTCCTTTCTTGCTTCTGATCTGGAACTTCTCTGGACTTCAAAAGTAACCTCTAAAAAAAAAGGAATTTCATAAGTTTACCAATTCATGAACAAATTACAATTATTTCCTGGTTGGAAGAAACCGCAAACCCAAACATTTATATGTTAATACAAATTCAAGAAAAACAATACAAAATTGCAAATGCATGTCTAAAAATTGAACCTTTTTGTATACAGACAATTATTGATGGAGTTCGATCCACTCGAACTTAACTTCTTTTGAAGCAGAAGTAAAATTTTTTAGAATCTTGAGTTTTAAATTTATTTGCAGTAATTGTTTAGTAAGTCTAAATGAACCGAGACGGTTAGAACTTGGCTGGAAAATTTTGGTTGTATACTCACAGGCAATGAGATCATTGCCCAGTCCGTAAAGGGTCTTAATCCCAAGTGAAGGTCATGAATTCAATGTTTTCTAAAAGTAATTAGGCAAGAAAAAAACAATCAAGCTATTGTGAATAACGCTTATCAATTGAGGGTTAAATGAGATATGGGACTCCTTAAAAAATCTCCCTCACCAAATACTATAAGCCATAATAATTTATTATCATAAAAAAAATCTCCACACTCTCATCTCTCTATATATACATGTTTGATCGTATTTGTATCTCTATCATATCAAAATACTATAAGCCATAACAATAACAAAACCCTTAAAATGATTTGTAATGTACATTTGTGATATACTCACTGTCATCTAACTAATTAATTTTTTTTAGCAGCAGTTACAATAATTCAGAGCCCATCAAGGGGCAGTACGATTTATTACAAAATCCATTAGGAGCAATAGAACCCACTAAAGAGAAATAATACAAATTAAAATTAATTGTTATAAAATCAAGGATTTAATTTGTGACCTCTTGGTCCCAGGGCATCACCCGGCACCTAATACACCCAGTCTCATCATATTTATATCTCTACGTACCATATCCTAATACAATTAACAAAACCATAAAAATGGCTGATGGAATTCTAAACCAAGATTCTAATCAGCAACTCGAAGCTCAAGCTCATATATGGAACCATATTTTCAACTTCATAAATTCCATGTCTTTAAAATGTGCAGTTCAATTAGGAATACCAGATGCCATTAACAAGCATGGCAAGCCTATGACTCTTTCAGACCTAATCAGTGCCCTATCTATACACCCAACCAAAGCTCATTGCTTTCCTCGCCTGATGCGTATTTTAGTTCATTCTGGTTTTTTTGCTATAGCAAAAATAGAAGAAAATGGCCAAGAATCAGAAGGGTATGTTCTAGCCAAAGCAACTGAGCTTCTTGTTAATGAAAATCCATCGAGTGTGACGCCATTCTTGCTAGCCTCACTTGATCCTGTTCTAACAGGACCATGGCATTATTTAAGCACTTGGCTCTTGAATGGTGACCAAACACCATTTCACACATCGCATGGAAAGGCATTGTGGGAATATGCTGAAGATAATCCTAATCTGAACAATCTTTTTAACAAATCTATGGCAAGTGATGCCAGGTTGGTTATGAGTATTATGATAAAAGAATGCAAGGAAGTTTTTGATGGGTTGAAGTCATTGACTGATGTTGGAGGTGGAACAGGAACTATGGCTAAAGGCTTAGCTGATGCTTTCCCTCACTTGGATTGCGTCGTTTTTGATCTCCCACATGTCGTTGCTGGTCTTCAAGATGGTAATAACTTGAAATTTGTTGGTGGCAGCATGTTTGAGGAGATTCCTCCGGCTGATGCCATTTTACTAAAGGCATGTTCGTTTCTATCTCTTTTCTTTCTTTTCTTTTTTTCTTTTGTTCCTCTTTTTGTATCTGTTAACAATTTTTGATTCTTATTGTTGGTTATAAGCAGTGGATTTTGCACGATTGGAGTGATGAAGAACGTATAAAGATATTGAAGAAATGTAAAGAAGTAATTAAGGGCAGAAAAGGAGGAAAGCTGATTATTGTAGATGGTACCCAAACCACTATTACACATTTGAAGTTAACATTTGATAAGATAATTTAAATAGACACAAGTAGTGTAAATTGCACCACTTTCTGATGGATCCATTCCACGTGAGGAAATGGTATATTCAATAAATAAATAGACAATGCATCAACTTGATTTTCCATGATTAGAAATTTTACATTTTGGAATTCCAGGCAACCCATGCCTACGGTCTACACAGATTATATAAATTTTTGAGACCAAGTGGATAATGCTTGAATTAAATACCTTATCATCTTTATCATATTCCATCCATCTGTCAACTCCCTTTCTTCCTCAATTTCAATAAAGAAAAAATACAACGAAAAATGGATAATGGGCAGAAACAAAGCTTCTCTATTAGAAAGGTGCATAAAAATGTCAATCAAAATATAATGTCAGGGCAACACAGTGGGTCAAGGGATGATATAAAGTTATAAACACATACTTGTAATTCCCGTATTCGCATCTCCTCCTTTCTTGCTTCTGATCTGGAACTTCTTTGGACTTCAAAAGTGACAGCACCTGCAGCAACCTGAAAGAAATGGGAATTTCATCAGTTTACCCAATTCATGCAAAACCAGTTTAGAATTATTCCTGCTTGGAAAAAACAATTTATGAAATTTATATACCAGAAAACACAAACATTTAGATGTTGATACACATTCAAGAACAGCAATGCAAAATTGCAAAGGTATGCCTAAAAATCCAATCTTTTTTATATAATTTTAGACCAGCAACAGGAACCGGAAGAGAGAAATACCGTAAAAACAAAGAGTTCCCCAATAAGATCAGCTGCAGCTTGGACAGCCTTCTCCTCATCCAAAGGACGTATTGCAACATTAGTTGCATGACCGTAAATCCGCCTTTGCACTGTTGTTGTGAATCGATGGTTTGCCTAATAAAGGAAAATAAACTGAAATCGACAAAGTTATAGACAAAGACAGAGTATTTACAGATCAAGAATTGACATAATTGCACAAGAAGGGAAACGAATAGAAGAGAAGAGAACCTGTGCAATATTGATTATGAACTGACGGAACCTGGGGTGCAGCCCTGCTTCCTTCTTGAGCCTATTGGCTATGGGTTTGCAAACCGTTTTGAGAGCAAGCGTTCCTAGCTTTACCACTGGTAAAATCATATTACTTCTTTATACGTTTTCGACCACTTCACTTGTTTGGTTGCAGCGCACATAAGCCGTTCGACGTTGTTACTCAAAGAAATAAAAGATGAACTAGAAGACAAGTGGAGAACCACCATAGCATCGCGCCTTCTCGACACAGAAGGTTTTTCAGACGGCGCGCTTTAACCTCGTGTCATCATTATAATATGCTTTGTCAGCTGACCGCGCTCTACAGAAAACGACATCGTTTTTTTTTTTTTTTAATGAAATCTCGTTATAGTGATGCGTGTCATGAAATCTATGACATATGTCGTTCACCGACTGCGACAAGCCCTACAAGGACTCCACTTGACAAACTGAAAAACTTCTTCATTTAGGCTTCTTTTATTTTTAGAAATAACTTATTTGAAAAGTATTTTTAGATTTTGATATTTGAATTGTAGAAGAAAAATCAGTTAATGACAAATATTTTTGATATTTGAAGTAATATTAATGATATTATTAATTATTTATTAAATTATTGAGAAAAACTGAAAAACTTTTTAGATATTAAATTAAAAAAGATACTGAAAAATTTTTATTATTTAAAATATCAAAGCTATTATTAATTATTTAGTTAGTTATTATTGGTTGATGAAATAAGCTGGGATCTAAGTAAACCGATAAATAAGACAAAACAAATGATCTTTAACTTATTTTATGTCCTTTTTAAACCAAAGAGATACTTTCATTTGATTATTTGCTTGTCTCAAGGCGCTACTGCGCTGAAGTAATCCATGCCATACTCCCAGAAAAAGCTCGAACGACCTATCAATATTAATTTTTATAAATATAACTAAGCGAAACTTCACGCGTTTGCGCGGATTGCTTATAATTTATAAATATATATTAAAGACCTATTTTTTCTATGAATTTTTTTATCGTTGTATATTATATTTATTAAGTTGTGTTTGGTATATTATTAAAAAACCTGTTTTCCCGCAGACTGCTTTATCAAACTATCATCTTATTAGTAAAATTATTAAATTATAGAAATTGTAGCACCATTAATTTATTTTAAATAACTATACAATTCAATTAAATGTTTAGGCTTTAATTAAAGTTTGTAAAGGTTTTAGTTCAAGTTATAATTCAAACAATTTATCTTATCATAGATAATTCCATACAAATAAAGTTTTTCAATTCAAATGGATGATATATAGATGGATATATTATTTATTTTATAATTAAATTATTTAACAGCAAAATATATTTTAATTATTTATTAATATTAATTAGGTTTTTACCAAATCAAAAGTTACAGAAAGCAAGCAAGAATGTTTTTCCATTTGGCAAAAGGATAAGGTAAAATTTTTTTAAGTCAAAATAACAGCAGATATTCAAAGCCTCCCACGAGCTGTGGTTGTTGATTTCAACAACCTAATATTTCGTGTACTACCTTCCAAACAAATACCTAGATGAGATGAAAACCTTCCAAAAAAAGCTAGTGAAAGCCAAGAACATAAATGAAAAAACAAAAATATGAGCTAACAATTTAAAAACTAATAATTAATTTATTTGATAATTAATAATAAATAATACAGCAAATGAGAGAGTACCTTATAAGACAGCATTGACAAATTAGTCAGTGGAAAAAGAAGGCATATAAATTTTTTTAATTAAACCAATATTCATGCGAATTGCATTCAGATCAAGACGAAAAAAAAAAAGCCCTCCATTTTGCTTTCTATATGCTTTTGTTCCTTCGAAGAGTCCTGAAACTGAAATAATCAATTCAATAATTAGTAGAATATTCAACAATTTCGGAATGTTTAGTAATTAATTACTTGATTTCATTATATACATGGAATCAGTTAGCAAGAGACAAGTACAAAATTATTCCAATCCAAACAGCATATTCACTATCACTTAACCAAATTAAAAGAAAAAAAAGATTTTTAAAAAGCTACATAGACTTCGTATATATCTAAATTATTGCTCACCAAAGAAAACATTTTTTATTCACCGGTAAGTAGAAGATTGAGGGACGTAGAGAGATATATAGATCATCAGCAATCTAATCCATAACCATGAACGTTTTTTATGTTGAGTTAATTTTATTATTTATAGATAGTAGGAATTAAATTTGATAGCTAAGTTTTAGCTAAACTTTATAATTCAAATAATTTGTTAGTATAGATAATAATTCCATATGGACAAAGTGATCTTAGAAAAATATTAAAATCCAATCAAATCATAATTTGTTAGTGTAGATAATAATTTTATATTGATAAAGTGATCTTAGAAAATATTAAAATCCAATCAAATTATAATAAAATGAAAAGAAAACTCAAAAAACTATATAAAAAAAATAAATAGGAATGTTGAATGGAGGGAGTTGTGTTAATTTATTTTTTGCTTCAAAATTATATATATATATAGATTGGGAAGGGAGATTTTCTAAACAAATATATTTTTTTGGTTACATATAGCAAATATTTTTAATTGTAACATTAACTAAGTACTCATAAATTCGTACGTGCATGGGTTCAAGGCATTGTCAAGTTGCAAAGCATGATAAGACGATTAAGCGTTTTAACTTTCACAATAGCTGGAGACACCATATGCAGCATGATAAGACGATTAAGCGTTGTAACTTTCACAATAGCTGGAGACACCATATGCCATGCCGTCACGGTAAGTTAAGCGCCGAAAGGAACCTATCAGTTAGTAGTCTGATTGGTCTTCTCATTTATGTGAAAAGTAAAATGTCTCGAGTTATTAGTTGGATAATTTTGTTGGATATTGCAAAATTGGGATCCATTAATTTGTGATTCTGGTCCACTTGTAGTGTAAATCCATCAAAACTTTCTTTTTTTTTTTTTTTTCAGAAAATGTTGTTTTACTATATTGTTTTTGGTTTCCATGGGTTTTATTAGGAAAATTTGGAGTTTTATTGTTGGATTATATATATATATATATATATATATATATATATATATATATATATATATATATATATATATATATATATATATATATTAAACCATCGGTATCCGGACTCTATTATCAGGGATCACTTAATTCGGCTTGGGGCTTAGTCACAGTTAAAGTTCTTCGTCCCTCCTTGTAAGTGAGTTTAATGGACATCAAAATCAAGCGCTCTCGATTTTTTTATATTTTAGTTGTGGTTGTTGATGGGTTTTGCTAGTTTTGATATTAGAAATTGTGTTGCCATTGGATGAAATTGTTGGCATTAAGATTGAATCTTGCTGTGTGTTTAGATGTTGGATTGTATTTGTTTTTTCTTCTTATTTTTATAGGAGGTGGAAAAATAAAGGAAATGAATTTCTGTTTATTGTTTGGTTGGGATTGGAAATTTGACAATTCTATATATAGGTGGTCCATATACTACCAAATGGTTTTATTGAAAAAAATTTCTTGAATATATCTGTGTATGGGTGGTCCCATACGCTAAGTCAATTAAAATAATAATATTATTATTATTTTTTTCTCACTATATGATTAAAATACTCTCATTTAAATTATAACATCATTTGTAATTGATCTAGTGTATAAGTGGGTTCATACATTGGATCTAGGGGAGTGTTTCCCTTTATTGAATTAATTCAATATATGGATGAAACCATACACTTGATAAATAAATATATACAGTTATCGTATCATAAATCAAATCAATTTTTTTTGAATTAATTCAAATTATAATAAAATGAAAAGAAAACTCAAAAATCTATAAAAAAAGATAAATAGAAATGTTGAATGGAGAGAGCGTGTTAACTTATTTTATGCTTCCAGTTTATATATATATATATATATATATATATATATATATTTATTGGGAATGGAGATTTTCTAAACAAATATGTTTTTTTGTTTACGTATAACAAATAATTTGAATTGTGACATTAACTAAGTACTCATAAATTCATACGTGCATGGGTTCATGACATTGTCAACAACTTGCAAAGCATGATAAGACGATTAAGCTTGTAACTTTCACAATAACCGGAGATAAAAAGCACTATAAGACATGCCCGCTACGGTAAGTTAAAGGCTGAAAGGAACTCATCTGGTAATAACCTGGTTAATCTTCTTATTTATGTGAGAATGGAAGGTCTCAAGTTATTAATTAGATAATTTTGTTGGATTTTACTAAATTGAGAGCCATTAATTTGTGATTCTTGTCCATTGATCTAGTGTATGAGTGGGTTCATACACTGAATCTAGATAAGTGTTTCTCTTTGTTGAATTAATTCAATATATGAATGAAGCCATACACCAGATAAATAAATATATATAATTATCGTATAATAAATTAAATCAACTTTTTTGCTGATTTTTATCAAGGGTGCCGTCTCACATCCCGTTTAACCGTTAAACAAGAAACTAATCCCTTTCAGGTTGGACCGTGATTATAATATAATTGAGAACATAAATCTCTTATCAATTAAAACAAAATAAATAATAATAAATTGTTAATTATTTTTTTAAAATATCAAATGCCGTAGATTTTAATGTTAATTTTTTCCAACTCTTTCATTCATAATATTTGAAATTTCAGAAAAAAAAATACCGATTTACAATATATTAGATGTAAACAAGTCATTCTCATATATTGGAGTAGTTTTATCCATATCTTAACAACAATTTTGAGGGCTACATACACTACAATACGTTTTAAAAGAGGATAAAACTTTTTTCAAATTAGGTAATAATAAGACACCATTCATTGTATATTAATTTAGTACAAACAATAAGGATAATGTCTGATAGGTGATATTTTTATAGTATTTTTAATGTAATTTTTATTAAGATTTTTAGTATTTTTAATTTATTTAAATTAGTTTTTAATTTAATTTTATTATATTTTTATTTAAAAGCTTTCTTGAAACACAACTCACTTGATCTTGAGAAAATTTGTAGGATTTTGCCAGAAAAAAACAAAAATAAGGCAAAACTGCCAAAGACAAAGAGCTTAAATTTAGTCAAAATTTGCCAACAAATTCCTACCAATTTCAAGAGCTAATCTTGGACAACTTTCTTCACATACAAATCAAGCCTCAATTTATGCACATGGAAGACATGATTGATAGAAATTCAAGGCTTGATTGAGAACTTTATTCCATAAACAAGGTGGAATTTATTCCCTAAACAATGTAGAAGTTCTCTCCTAAGAAGTCTATATAAAGAGAGAAATGATGCATTGTAAAAGAATCCCACACATTACACTCTACATCTCCTCTTTCTTTCTCCCAATTTATAGCTTTGTATATAGTTTTGTTTTTATTTAGAAGTTAAGTATTCAAGAGTTGTGCAAAGTTTCAAGGAAACCATCCAAGCAATTTATCACTAGTTCTTATTTCTAAACTGTTAATCTTGTTTATTTCTTTCATTATTCTTATTGATTATGAAATATTTATCAAGTATTATTGAGTTTTATTTAAGTACTATGTGTAACTAAATTCTTATACTAGGGATTTGATGTAGCTTAATCTCTTTTCCAATTTATGCAATTAGATTTATTTTTCCTTATTCAAGTTATAATTTATTAATGAACCTAATGCTTCTAGGCAGAATTTTCCCCTAGAAAGATTTATTTCAATTATCACTATCAGAAGAAGGATCTTTGATATGAAAAGGTTAATAAAACACATGAGAATAATAACTTGATGCGGAAGCTATATGGTTTGACTCATGGGGGGTTTTTATGATTTATCAAACTTAAATTGTAAATTCATAAACAACTACATAATTTAATGATTTAATTCATAGTTAATTGCGCTATTGGAAGATAGGTAATTAAATGGAATTAAAATAGCTAGCAATACATCGGAAGAGCTTGTTAGTGAATTCAGAGTTGTTTCCCCTACTTGAATAATTAAATTGACTAATGAACTAATGAAATAAATTGGATGGAATTAAGTGAAATCAAAACCCCTAGTAGTTTCTATTCCTTGATTTCTTTTAATCAATTTTTGTTTACTTGACTCTTGTTTATTTTACATTTATAAAACAATTCTCTCAATTATCGTTTAAATAATAACGAGATAACATAATTTTGGTACTTGGATTACAATCCTCGTGGAAACGATATCTTACTCATAATATATTACTTGTAGCGATTCGTACACTTGCGAAATAAGCTGTCAAGTTTTTGGGGCCGTTGCCGGGGATTGGCAATACCAATATCAATACGAATTATCTTGTTATTAATTTAGACATTTTGTTTTATTTAGTAATTGAAATATTTGTTTATATTATTTGTATTTTTTTTTCTTTGTTTTTGTTGATTTTCTTTTTCATCATTTTTTTGCAAGTATTTGAGATGTATTATCAACAAATAGTTGCAAATTTTAATCAACAACACTTGGAGCCATTTTATGCAGCTTGGGCAAGATTTAATGAATTATTGGAAAAATGTCCTTATCATAATTTTACAAATAAATATCTCACTTACATATTCTATCGTGGATTAAATGAAGAAACTAGAAATTGGGTAGCTAATGGTATTCACCTTATAGAAAGCAGCTATTAAAATATACTTTACATGTTAAATGATATGGCAGATTTTGACTACCGTTGGCATTGGGATCAATCATTGCAGGGCTGGAATCACCAATATCCTCAAAATTTTGAATATGAAGAAGAAAAACAAAAGAATTTAGAGGATTTGATTGCTGCCCTTACTAAATCTCACATTAAATTTATGAATGAAACTCGTGAGACCTTTAAAATCCAACAAACAGCAATAGAAAATTTGGAGGTACAAGCAGCAGAATTGATAACCATGGCAATTAATGGATATCGAGATGAGGAGTGCAATTCTGAGGAAACTTCATAGGAAATTGCATATTTAGAAGAAGTAAAGCCTACATGTGAAAAATGCAACTCCTTTGAAGACGAATTAAATCTCAATTTCTTGTTTTCAGATATGATTATTAATGACTATGAAAAATGTGAGGTACAACTGGAGGCGACATTGGATGAGAGTTTAAATGAAAATAAGCAGAAAGCAATATTGGTGGATGAAGAAATAATTGAGACTATTGATTTGAGCTCATCAATGGTCTTTATATATACACCACCAGAAGATCCTTTCTTTCCAATAATACCACATTTAATAAATTGTGTTCTCCATGATCTAATACAGGTTTTTCCCCAAGTTCATCCTTCAAAGCAAGATGTTGTTGGTATGACGAGCATAAATTTTCTCAAACTAGCCAATCTTGAGGGCATTTTCAATCAAGACCCATGTGTGATACTACATGATACATACTATGGGCGAATGCCGTTATTTGATAAACTTCTCAAAAGTCGAGTTTAAAGACTTTAAACAAAACGCTAATGGGAGGCAACCCATCATTTTCTTTCTCTTCCTTTGCAAATTTTTATTTTATTTTATTTATTTTTACTTATATTTTTCATTTTGTTCTCCCATCTTTAAACCATTATTTTCTTTTATTTTGGTGTTTTATACTCATATTGCAGGTCAAAAAAAAAAAAATTGAAAACTGATTGAAACTACAAGAGTCAGGCTCTAGCACCCCCAGGCCGTGCTATCTAGCACCCCCGTGCTGCCTTCACAGAAAAGTACACTCATAGTCAGACTCTAGCACCCCAGGCCGTGCTACCTAGCACCCTCGTGCTACACAGCACCCCCGTGCTACCTAGCACCCCCGTGCTACCTAGCACTCCCAGTCAGCACGGTCAGCTTTACTTTACTTTTAATTATTATTATTTATTTTTTTACTCTACCTACTTTTTCTTTCTTCCTTTTTTGTTTGTTTTACTCTAATTTTTTTTTTTTACTTTCTTTCTTTTTATGGTCCTACTCTACCCACTTTTGCATTTTTTTTCTTCCTTTCTTTTTGACTTATCGTTCACATTTTTTTTCTTTCTTCTTCTTTAATCATTTGCTTTTAATGATTCAATTTTTTTTTCTTTTCTTTCTTTAGAAAAAAAAAAGTAAAAAAAAAAAATGACTTACGTTCATTTTTTTTTATTATTTGCTTTTAATTAGGATTTTTCTTTATTTTTATTTCAATTTTTTTTTCTTCTTAACAATTAGGTCTATATTATTATTATTATTATTATTATTGTGTTATGTTATTCCTTCCCATTTTCAGCATTTAGCCATTAAAACCATACTCTTTGTTTCCTTGTCATTTATTGTATTTGTCAATGTAATGGTGGTAAGATGTTTTCTACTTTATTTTTATTTTCTTACCTTGCATTGATTATTTATGATAAGTTTGAGGAATTGATCTTATTTTTGCACACATTGGGGACAATGTGCTAGATTAAGTTGGGGAAAGGAAAATTTTAGTTAAAATTTTAATTTTTTTTTTATTTTCTTTGTTTATTTCATTAGTTTAATATGGTTGGAATAATTATGAGCAAGTTTAAAAAATTATCATAATTCATTAACTTGCAATGAATTTAGTTGTTCTTCGAAGCTAATTATTTTTTCAGCTTAAATTTTAATTTTTGACTTAACACGATTATTTGATTTAACTATTTGTTTCTAAGATTATAAACACTAATTTTTTTGTGAAATCTATGATATATAGATGTGTTTTAATCAAAATTTATTTAACATTGGCGTTCCTAGAATAAATTAAAATTCTCTTCAAGATAAAAATTTTAAATGCTTACATTTATAAAGAGATGATTTAGGCATTCTTTGTTAAAACTTCATATTTAGCCTAGACCACCTAAGTTAAAGTATGACCCTTGCAAACAATTTGAAGCCTATATCAAAAATTTATTGTTCACCCATATTTAAACCTAGCCATTAAACCAAATTAATTTTCTACCTTAAGTGCAATAATGTGTAATTGAAGGATTTAATTTTTATTAAAACATAGCAACAAAGGGAGAAAATTTCATTAATACTAGCAAATGAGGAAAGAAGATTGATCTCTATTAATGAAAAAATACATGGGAAAGAAGATTGATTTTTTTTGTAAAAAAGGTATGAGGATATTTTCTACTTTCTAATATATTATTATTCTTATATTAACTTCAGAATATTTGTGGCAACTACCATGCATCAATGTGAATAATGTGAAAAAATAAAATAAAATATATGCTAATGCATGGGGGAAAAATAAAATAATTAGCGTTTGAAAAAAAAAATTAATAAAGAAAGAAAGGGAGAAATCCCCCACCACTCTCTCTATATATACTTAAAAGTATTTGATTGATTGTTCATCATATTTGTACTTCTACCACATCCTAATACTATTAGCCTCAAGCCCATACAAATGGCTCATTTGGCTGAAGAAATTCTAAACCTAGATTCTGATCAGCAACTTGAAGCTCAAGCTCATATATGGAACCATATTTTAAACTTCCTAAATTCCATGTCCTTAAAATGTGCAATTCAATTAGGAATACCAGACGCCATTAACAAGCATGGCAAGCTCATGACTCTTTCTGACCTAATCAATGCCCTATCTATACACCCAACCAAAGCGCATTGCATTCCTCGCCTGATGCGCATTTTAGTCCATTCAGGTTTTTTTGCTGTAGCAAAAATAGAAGAAAATGGCCGAGAAATAGAAGGGTATGTTCTTACTAATGCATCGAAGCTTCTTGTTAAAGAAAATCCATCGAGTGTGACACCGTTCTTGCTAGCCATGCTTGATCCTGTTTTAACAGGACCATGGCAATATTTAAGCACTTGGTTCTTGAATGATGATCCACAGACATTTTATACATTTCATGGAAAGACATTTTGGGAGTATGCTGGTCAAGATCCTAAGCTCAACAATTTTTTTAATGAAGCTATGGCAAGTGATGCTAGGTTGGTTATGAGTATTATGATAAAAGAATGCAAAGGAGTGTTTGATGGATTGAAGTCATTGGTTGATGTTGGAGGTGGAACAGGAACTGTGGCTAAAATTTTAGCTAATGCATTTCCTCACTTGGATTGCTTTGTCTTCGATCTCCCTCACGTCGTTGCTGGTCTTCAAGATGGTGAGAACTTGAAATTCGTTGGTGGTAACATGTTCGAGGAGATTCCCCCTGCAGCTGATGCAATTTTACTGAAGGCATGTACTGAAATTTATGCTCTCTCTTTTTTCTATCTTTTCCTTATTTTACTTGGTATTAGATGAAAGGCTGTCTTGCTTTTGAATGTCTAACCTCCTGCATGCCGCGCTGATATTTAGCTAACAATTTTTTAATTTTATTTTCGATCATAAACAGTGGATTTTGCATGATTGGAGTGATGAAGAATGCATCAAGATATTGAAGAAATGTAAAGAAGCAATTAAAGGCAGAAAAGGAGGAAAGCTGATTATTATAGATATGGTGATGAAGACCCACAAAGAGAATAATGACTCAATTGAAACTCGGCTTTTCTTTGACATGTTGATGATGGTGTTGGTTGGTGGTAAAGAAAGAAACAAGAAAGAATGGGCTAAACTCTTTTTTGATGCTGGTTTTAGTGACTATAAGATAACCCCTGTGTTGGGTTTAAGGTCTGTAATTGAAGTTTATCTTTAATTACCTGATGCTATTAGCAACCACCATGGCCAACCCATGCCTCTTTCTGACCTAGTTTCTGCTTTTTTGCTCAAGGTATACCAATTATTTTACTCTTCTTTTATTTATTTATTTTTTTTTATTTTTTTGTATTAACTAGAGGTATCCTAATCTAGTCAAGATTAAATCATGCTTGCATCTAGTCAACCCACGAAAAGATAAATGCTCAAACTTGATATTTACGACATCCATGAAAATCAAACCTTTAATCCTATTAAAAGGAGAAAAATATTAAACTACGCATTCTTGGGATAATGATTGGACTGAAGCTCAGGTGTGGTTTGATGTGGAAATGATGGTATGTCTGGTTGGAAAGGAAAGAACTGAGAAAGAATGGGCAAAGCTCTTCTTTGATGCTGGCTTTACTAAATATAAAATAGATTATGTTCTTGGTCCTAGAGCCGTTATTAAGGTTTATCCTTGAGTATTTTGCAGGAATTGATTAATTAAAACTAGATTAGTCTTGATTTCACGTTTGGTGTGCGAGTATTTATATATCGTTTAGATTATTATTACTATTATTGAATGGTGTTACTCTTATTTGTAATGTTTTTCATTTGCAACTCTTTTATTGAATTCAGGAATAAAAAGTAATTAAAATAAATTATTTAACTTGTATTTTAACAGAAAATTATTTTTTTTAATTTGTAATGAGGGTATATTGTTAAAACTAAATATAAAGTAAAATTAAACATAAACATACAAACACTTGTTTTTTGAGTATTAAACCTACAGACACTTTTATTAAACAGGAATTATAAATATTCTATTAATTATTATTAGTAAAATTATATCTCTTCTTAATTCTGTTTGTTTTTCATATATTAATTATTAAATAAATATTATTTTTTAAAAAAATATATAGAATAATAATAATAATTTTGTCAAATGATGTTATCTTCATTGCCAATTATTGGCACACTGCTCTTCTTCCGTGCCACCTAAAAACCATGTCAAGGTTTGTTCATGCATTTATTCAATTAGATGAAAGAAAATCAATAATATGTTAATTTTCAAGAAATGAGATCATTGCCCAGTTCGTAAAGGGTCTTAATCCCAAGTGAAGGTCATGAATTGCTTCATGTGCCAATGTTTTTTAAAAGGCAATGTTCTGCACTATTTTGAAGAATTGTTTGTTTTCGACCACTTCACTTGTTTGGTTGCAGCGCACATAAGCTGTTCGACGTTGTTACTCAAAGAAATAAAAGATAAAATATAAAAATATAAATATAAAAAATAAAAAAATAAAAATCTCCTAGTTTAGTGGAGTGCAAGAAGATAGGACTTTGATTAGAGGGAAAGAAACAGAGACAGAAAAAAAGAAAAACAGAAAATTCCTAATAAAAAGGAAAATAAATATAATATTATCCGATTAGAAGAGTTGCACACCGTTCAATACACCAGACGTCATGAATCACTCGATAAATATAATAAATAAATATAATTGTCAATATCTCGTCATATTTATATCTCTACGAACCATATCCTAATACAATTAACAAAACCATAAAAATGGCTGATGGAATTCTAAACCAAGATTCTAATCAGCAACTCGAAGCTCAAGCTCATATATGGAACCATATTTTCAACTTCATAAATTCCATGTCTTTAAAATGTGCAGTTCAATTAGGAATACCAGATGCCATTAACAAGCATGGCAAGCCCATGACTCTTTCAGACCTAATCACTGCCCTATCTATACACCCAACCAAAGCTCATTGCTTTCCTCGCCTGATGCGTATTTTAGTTCATTCTGGTTTTTTTGCTATAGCAAAAATAGAAGAAAATGGCCAAGAATCAGAAGGGTATGTTCTACCCAAAGCAACTGAGCTTCTTGTTAATGAAAATCCATCGAGTGTGACGCCATTCTTGCTAGTCTCACTTGATCCTGTTCTAACAGGACCATGGCATTATTTAAGCACTTGGCTCTTGAATGGTGACCAAACACCATTTCATACATCGCATGGAAAGGCATTGTGGGAATATGCTGAAGATAATCCTAATCTGAACAATCTTTTTAACAAAGCTATGGCAAGTGATGCCAGGTTGGTTATGAGTATTATGATAAAAGAATGCAAAGAAGTTTTTGATGGGTTGAAGTCATTGACTGATGTTGGAGGTGGAACAGGAACTATGGCTAAAGGCTTAGCTGATGCTTTCCCTCACTTGGATTGCGTCGTTTTTGATCTCCCACATGTCGTTGCTGGTCTTCAAGATGGTGATAACTTGAAATTTGTTGGTGGCAGCATGTTTGAGGAGATTCCTCCGGCTGATGCCATTTTACTAAAGGCATGTTCGTTTCTATCTCTTTTTTTTTTTTTTTTTTTTTGTTCCTCTTTTTGTATCTGTTAACAATTTTTGATTCTTATTGTTGGTTATAAGCAGTGGATTTTGCACGATTGGAGCGATGAAGAATGTATAAAGATATTGAAGAAATGTAAAGAAGCAATTAAGGGCAGAAAAGGAGGAAAGCTGATTATTGTAGATATGGTGATGGGAACCCAAAAACAGAATAACGACTCAATTGAAACACAACTTTTCTTTGATATGGTGATGATGGTGTTGCACAACGGTAAAGAAAGAAACAAGGAAGAATGGGCTAAACTCTTTTCTGATGCTGGTTTTAGTGATTATAAGATAACCCATAAGTTGGGTTTAAGATCTGTAATTGAAGTTTATCCTTAATTAATATATGATTAAGTAAAAAGCTCCACTATTGGTGAGAGATGGACAGGCTGAAGTTTGAGCAAGGTTAATAGCTGTAGGTTATAATTAAGTTTGATGAAGGAGAGTAATTCTCTTCTATGTTCTTTTGGTTTGGTTATTTGTGATTGTAAAATCTCTAGCACAAGAGATTTCTATTATTTGCTTTAATATATTTGGTTTGATTGAACCAAAACTCACAATATGATCCAAACCCACGTCTCTGACACTATCCATTTCCACAATAGTTAATTTATAAAATGCTGATTTTCGCAAGTCTACGAAATCGCAATAAGTAATATAGAATGAGAAGAGTATCGTATTTA